>NW_028139653.1:0-53928 GCF_965202585.1 Thalia democratica
CAAAATAGTCTATTTGTTTATTTTAAATATTTGTCAGTATCTTGATACCAAAAACGATAACTTTATAAATTATTACGATTAAAACTAATCAAAGCTGAAGCAAGTTAGGATTTGTATAGTTGTTTTAAATACTTAGTGAATATGTAATGGTAAATAGTAAGTAATATTTTAAATTATAAATTTATATAGTTTATAAAGTTAGTAGTTATGAAATATAGTTAAATTAAATTAACTTAGTATTTAAGTAAATTATAAGAAAGCTTATTTTGAAACGGTTATGTTTTTGAACTATCTTAAAAACTTAAAAATTAAAGTATTCTTATCATTCATGTACAAAAACTGTGTACTAGGTTTTTGAATCGAATTTATACCTAAAACTCAAACTTTTATAGTGTTTTCAATATCAAGCAATTTAAACTCTACATTTAGAAATAAGTTTTAAGTTCTTTAATTAATTTTACTCTTTCATTTACCAAGAACTTTAAGTTCTAACTACTTAATGTGTTTAAAATAATTTGTTCAATAGTATTTATTTAATAACAGCTTAGGTAAATGTTTAATGTAAAATGTACCTGATTAAGTAAGTAGCTTGAGTTGTTAAAATAAGTTTAAGTAAATGAAAACCACAAACTGTTAGTGACATCTACAAACATAAATTATATATCCTTTGTATACACCATACCACAATTCATAGATTTCAAGTCGCTTTTGTTTAAGAGACTAATACTTCTCTGCTTTAACATATTGGAGAAAATATTATATGAAAATAATAAGCTAAACAATATAAAAACTTATTAACACATAAAGTTAACACAGAATTTTACTGATACACAAATAGAATAAAACTTTCAATGAAACTTTTTAAATTAAAAGAATTTTTAAATGAAATTTCTTACTGAAAAACATTACATATATCATTTTACTAATATAAGTTTTAATTCTTAAAATGCTTTATATTTTACATAAGTAGAATGTTTCTATTTAAAAAAGCAAATATATATTTTTAAAAACTTTAATATGAAATGCTAGTATTTTAGATAATTTATAGTATTTTATACAAATAAATTACTATGTGTTTTTTTTGCTAAAATAGATGTAACTAACGTTTGAATTGAATTATCTTAAGTTTGTTAAATACCAATAAAGTATAATAAATGGTTTATTTAAAAAACTATCGAATATTTGATAATTATCATATTTACTGTTTAGTCAATTTCAAGAAATTCAATTTAACATATACGCACATTAATACTAAAAATTGTTAATATAAAATAGTGAAGGAACTTTTTTCTACAATAAATTCAAACAGAGATAAAATATTTGTTTAAATAGTTTATAAAAAAAAAATCATTAAAAAATAAAAACGATTTTTAGTTCTAAATATACCTTAAGTTTTTAAAATAAACAAAAGTACTATAAAAAAGTAGTACTGGTGTTCGACAGTGTGAGATACTTATGTATTTAATATTTATTTGCTGTATTGAAGGTCTCAAGTTTGTAAATCAATACAATTGCAAATTCTCTTAGCATCAACTACGTGAATAAACATCTATCAACAAATTATTCTTGAGATATTTATATGAATTACTTAAATTATTAAAAAATATTTGGAAATTAAGTTTAACATAAAGTTCTCTTATATGTTTGAGGTAGATTTCGTTATTAAAATATATGTAAGAGTTTTCAAAAACTTTTAAAAACCTGAAATTTAAAAAATTATTTTACTCTTAGTCATATTGATATAGACTGTTTAAGTATTAATACATAAAAGCTGTTTTTTAATTATTTTATATATTGTAAAAGTGGTATTTTAAAGTTTAAATCTTAAAATAACTTAAAACAAAAATGTTTAGCAATGTTGAAGAAATAAACAATTTTTATTATTACGTTATAATTTACGTACTTATGCGTAAAATGAATTACTCAAGTTGAATCTAGGAAACTAAAAGCCACAAACTGGTACTGATATGTAGCAATTTATATTAAAGTATTATTTTTGTTAACTAAGCAAGTAAGTTTTAGTTTAGTTTGAAAATCACTGTAAATGTGACTGATGTATATTCTGAGTTTCAAATATTTTTGAAGAAACTAGAAATATTAAATTAGTTATTTGATAGTGACATTTAACAACATAAATTAAAAAATCAGTTTTAGATACTAGTAATTTTTAAAAGCTTAAGTTTGTAAGTCACTGCAATGTGACTATTTTTTAGTAAATAATTAATTTAAAGTAATTGATAAGTATTTAAAAGCTACAAACAGATATCAATTATTATTTTTAATTATAACTCTATTGATTTTTGTCTAAAACGATTTTGGTTTTTTATAACAAATTATATTTAATGGTTTAGATGCAATACTATTTTATACAAAATTTTTTGTTGTTTAAGTTATTTGTGCAATATGGGTAACATTTCACACCTTTCTTAAATTTTAGCTTAAAAATTATTATAAAACTTGTGAACAAAAGTTCTGAAATATTTTTTTTCTAACATTGTTACCCCTAAGCCTTACCCTCGGTTGGTAACTGATTTTACTAATATTTGTAAAATAGTTTTTAATCTTATTTTGAATTAGTTTTGAAGCTTCTTAAGTTAATAAGAACAAGTATTAATAATAAAAGAAAAAAACTAAGAAAATTAAATTAAAACACAGAATCAATGACTAATAGTTTACAAAAATATTATTTTTAGGACTTTTTTAGAAAACGATTGTTATTTCTAAACAATTTAATCAATTAACCATTATTTAACCTGTTTATCAAAGTAAAGAGTATTTTACATGTCTTATATATATTCCTATGCAACTATCTACTCATAAATTTACAATAGTAGAAATGTGAAAATAGTACATAAAACTTTTTAATAAACTATTTGGGCTAATTATTAGACATCGACAAATAAATAGCAAGTCCGTATTGTTTAAATATTATATATAATAATTTAGTATATCGGGAGAAAAAATGTAGATCTAAGTGATAGTTTTATAAGTAAATTTAAGTGTGACTAACAGTTTTTCTAACATTCTGATTAATTAATGTTTATCCATAAGCAGATATTTTTCTTATTCTTTTATCTGTAAAAAAAAGCTCTGTTTTTTAGATAAGTGATACGGATAATTTATTTATAACACTATAAAGTACAAATAAAAATAGATTGTGCTATTTATCACGTTTATATATCAACCCGTATTTTCTAGAATAACCAGTTAACATACTTTTAATCCCTCTAAATTTGAGATTATTTTTAAATATTACAACTGAAACAATTTTAGTTTATTTTGCTGGTTTAGTACTTAATATATAACAATGCCTAATACACTATTTAGAATTTCATTAAAATAAAGATTTCAAACTAAAGAAAATTTTTATCAAAAGCAATATCACTGAATACTATACTTAAGTAAATTTTATTTTAGTTGTGAGTAAAAGTTTCATAAATATCAAAACCTAATATTCACAGCTTTCTAATTAAAAAGAAAGCTACCATACGATACCATGTGATTTTTTTGATTATGTTTTCTAACTAAGTAGGTGTAAATAAAGGTAAATATTCTGTTTTTAAAGAACTTTCAATGAATCTACTAAGTTTTACAATAGTCTAAACGTTCGGTTTGCTATAATCATTTAAGTATATATATAATAATCTATATTTATTTAGTTTAGTTTGTTACAATTTTTATGTTATTATTAATTTTATGTAAACAAAAAACGTATAAGGTTACCTCTTACTGCTTTCTATGATGTCAATAACTTAAAAACAAAAACTTACATCTAAGCATTAAAAAAACTTCCAAGATATTTATGTTATTTCATTATAATAAAAAAAGTATGATATAAATTAGCTTACAAGTTATATAGTAAAATATTTGACGGTTAGTTCAGATTTTAAATCACATACTGGTAATGACATCTTTTAATATAAATAGATAAATTTACTTTTACACTAAAAAACAAAACAAGACTTTTTGTCCGTATGTCACTGCAATAGTAAATAAACTTTTAAAATTGTACAATAACCCATGGAATATTAAACAATTAGTCCTTGATATTAAAACACCTAACAGATCGTTAATAAATAAATATTTAACTTTATTGTAGTTTGTAAATAATAAAAGTTAAATAAATTAAAACGTTCAAAATAAACATATTTAAAACAAATTGCACAAAAAACAAGAAATCAAGTAATAAACAAACAAATCGGCAAAATTTAGCAGAGCTATGACTTTGCTATAGCGTAAGTTAAGCTCAAGTTTAAGATAAAAGTTGATCATAAAAATTCGATCATTAGATAACAAGCTTACATCATAAACTAATTCTAACTTTTATTTAACTTTTTTAAAACTTTTTATTTTGAACTACAAAACGCTATTTGTAAATCGTTAAACTAGTAAATAATGTTTAAATGTTTTAAACTAAAAAGGTATTATTTATAATAGTTTCTAAACTAAGCGATTTAAATTGTTTGTATGCTTATAATCTTTAACCCTTTATTTGTATCTTAAAAATTGATTACTTTTATTAATTTTCCAATAAAATATTTAGTCCTAAAAGAGAAATATAACACATAAAAAAAAGGAAACTTTGAACAAGTTTTTTATTTTACAAAAAATACTTTAAATGCAATTTTACACTGTAAAAGTAAAAGTTATTTTTATTGAAATTGATTTTATTTCAATAATTTGTAGGGTAAAGCTACAATTCAGTAAAACAACTTTAAAAATTTAAGAAAGAAATAAAAACGTTTAAAAAGCTTAGTTTTAAAAACTCTTTCTATGTGTAAAAAATGATCTAAAATTTTTTGAAACTTTTTGATATTTGAAATGTTTTAAAAACTGTTAGGATTTTTTTATTTGATTGAAGTTTAAAAAAAAAATTAATTGTTTTTATTCAAATAAAATTATTTTCTAATATTTTTTTTTGTCACAATGTAGAGACTTACAAACTGGCGAACTAATGAAAACCTTTCTTATTAAGAGTTTTCATAAATTTATAGTATCAGTTGTTAGTAACAGTTTGTTGTTTGTACACTATTGTTCAGTACAAAACAGTTTGCTATTTAAATGTTATTGTAACTTAAAATAAAAAATTGAATATTTATATACTGTAATTTTATACTGAATATTATACAGATGGTGGTTAAATATACTTAAAAAAAATTTTTTATATGTTGTTGCAAATAATTTATAAAACTATGTAGGTTTTTTTTAATTTACCTTAGTTTATGTCTATACATGGTGTAAAACTAAACTAAAGAGTTTCACAACAAAAAAGTATATGTATAACATTTAAAAAAAGTATAAGATTGTTTATATAAAATGTTATCTTTATTGTATTCTTTTCAAAACTTTTGCTAGTAATTAAAAGTATTTAAGATTAGATTTTCAAATAAGCAAAATACAAAACTAAAATTAACTCTAAAGAAAGGGGGAATTTATGAACTACATGATTGAAATTGATTAAGTATCTTTAAAATGAAGTTATTGTAAAACCTCTAACAAATTATATTTTTAATTTAATTTTAGGAAACCTACTATTGTAAAGTGTAGTTGATCAAGCTGTAAGTTCTACAAGTGTTAACACACCTTTGTTTTAAAATAAAATTACATAAGAAAATTATGTTTTCTGTATACGAATTTATCAAATTTTTTCTTAAGGTAATTAAAGAAAGCTACAAATAAAAGTTTGAAACAATATTTTAAGATTAATAAAAAAAAAACAAATTGTTTTTGACTATTAAATAGCTTATAATGTTAAAACTAATTTTCATTACACGGTCTAAACGTTTATAATATTAAAAACAACAAGTTTAGTACTTTATTTCTACTTTAAGATAGATAAAACGTTTTTAACTATTAATGTATTTTTAAAATAGTTTGATTTTGATTATGATGATGTGAATTGTTGTTAAAAATATAATTATTGTTACGGCGTTTCGTATTTTATACAAAAAAAATGTTATATGCTTTTAAAGTGTAAAACTAATTTATTTAAGTTGGTTACAAAAGTAAGTTAAATATGCTAATCGCGTTCATGAACACAAACTCAAACAAAATCACAAACAAGACTATGTTTCAAGTTAATTATTTTTCATTACATTTTATCTTATCATCTTTTTCGTTTAAAGATATTCAGTTAAGTATAACTTATAAAAAAGTATAACATACGGTAGCTTACAAGCTGTAGAGAAAAATATTTGAAATTTAGTCTGATAAAAAAATCACAAAGTATTAATGATACCTATCATTAGATATCGCTAACTTAATTCCAACAGAATTAACTAAATGTATCTTTAAGTTTGTACGTACTGTAATAGTGTCTAAAATTTTAAAGTTATAAAATAGCCCATAGCACTTTAAATCATTAGTCCTTTATATTAAAATACCTAAGAGATTATTAATTAAATAGATATATTACATTATTCTAGATTATAGCTTCTAAAACATAAATATATAAATATTTTCAAGGTAAATAAACTTAATATATATTGCACAGAAAATGAGACTTCAACAAAATTATTTGCGAAAGTATGGAGAGCAGATGCCTTAGTTTCGTTAGCCGTGAGACAAGATTAAACTTAACAAAACGGATGATCATACCAAACAATGTCACTAAAAACATTAAAAACTAACAAATTAAAAAATCATATCGTGGAAGTTTGCATAAAAGCTTTAAAGTATTAATTTCAAAGCCTTATTGTAAAATTAGATAATTTTAAGTCTCAAAGCAAAACAAATAAATATATAAAAGACATACTTAAAAAACAAATTTATGGAAACTTGTGTGAAATGCATTTCTGTCGCAATAGTATGAAACTAACTTCTGCGGGTTTCTATAGGTTTTTTTATTAAAACAGAAGAAAAAAGAAAAGCTAAAAAGCTGTCTAGAGATCATATTTTAATAAAAAAGCTAAACAAAATTTCTAATGTTTTTTTATATATAAACTTTTCATCTTTAAATATAATATAAAATTTTTACTTTTTTTTCTTCCGTAATTATTTTTTTTAAGTGTTTTAAGTTAAAAGTAGTTTTATATAACAATATTTTATTACTTATTAACTTATTCAAAATTAGATGTTCTTAAATATATGTAAAATAGTGTAGCTTGTTTATATTGCGAAAAACTAATGATATATTATAAAAACTTAATTTAAACTTTTATCAGTATCATTGTAATTAACTTTAAATTCCCTCTGAAAAAATCTTAACCTAACATTTTTCATAGTTCAGCTTTTAAGACTAAATTAATATTTTTATTTAAAATTACAAAATAATTTGTTACTTACCTTATTAAAAAACGTAACAAATAATTAGTCACCATTTCTTGACTTACAAACTAGAAACTACAGGCATAATATTTTAATAAAAATTTCAAATAATTTATGTTGTTAAATGTCAGTATTTACTTGTGAAATTTAGTTTGTTAGATATATAAATAAACACTGTGCTTATCATAAATTTATTTAGAGTACAACAGTTTTTTTAAGTATAAATATAAATATTTATACAAATAGTGTAACTAACAAAAAAAACACAAAAGTTTGTTTTAATCTTATAAAGCTAAATGTTATTTCAATTTAAAGTTATTAAAAATGAATTTCTTGTTAGCAAATTTTTCTAAGTATAATGCACTACATACAATTTTAGAGTGTTTTTAATCAACTTTTAAATAAATTGTAATTAATTTTAATGACACGTTAACTAACATTAACTTAATTTCTTAGAGAAAAAAATCAAACTTTTAATCAAATACTTATATACACACACTAATTATGTATATAAATATTTTCTATTTCAAATTTTTTTTTCATTGCAAAAAGGTAACTTTAGTTAAAAAATTTCAGTATTTCATATATTAAAAAAAACTAAAACATTCTTAGTTTGCCATTATTAATCGTACAGTTTTTTTATTGTGAGTAGAAACACAATGATAATTTTATTTTCATTCATCTTTTTTATAAAAACTTATGTGCTTAATAATTTGATAAACTTTAAACTGTTATTTTTTAATCTGACTATATAATAGAGTGTTTTATAGCTTTATAAAATTTAAATATTGAACTTCTAAAAGCTATAATTTGTTTCATGCATATGTTACGTATACAAAATAAAGGATTTAATGATTTTTAATTACGGAGTTAAACTGAAAGAAATTGATTAACATATTTTTTAATGGTCAAAACAACCATATTAGAATTAAGAAAAATTAATTTAAACACATATTAACCAGCAAAATAATTACTTCACATGAGAACTTTAAATTAAAACACAAACTGGTACTGACATCTAACAACTTGAATGACTGCAAAGTTTTCGATTAGTAATTTGAAAATGATCTTAGTTTTTGTTTCGCTGCAAACGTGACAAGTCATTTTGTGTTCATTAGATATGTAAGCTTCTTGTGGCAATAACTAAACATAAAATGACGTAAATGAAACTTATACCATTTTTTATTTATTTCTTACGCCTCTACTATATATAACAACTTAATAAGGCTATTTTAAATTGATCAAAAAAACTAAAACTTTAAAATTATTTAAATCAAGCTAGAAATATAATTACTGTTTTTAAAAGTATATAAAGTATTTCTATATTGAGCGGTTTATATGTTAAGTTAGAAGCTGATATTATTAAAAAAATATTTTCTGGTTTACAGATAGGCTAATAAATTTCAATTACATAACTACTTTAATGACAATATTTGTTGTATTTATTCTGAATTTTTTAATTAGTTTTTTAGTGTTTTGAGTTACCTAAGTGTAACATTGTTAAGTTTATTACAAACTTGACTTTTAATAAATTAACTTTACGAAGTTGATCAAGATCAGTTTTACCTAAATTAAACATTTACGATATTTAAGATTTTAATTTACAAAATATAATTAACTTTTCAGTATTGACAATAATAAAAATGTATATAATATATATTGCTGATTTGTTATTTTTTTTAATAAAGTTCGGTTGTTTAACAACGTAAACTTTTAAACAACTTTTAAATACCGTAGTTTTTGTAATATTATTCCTTTTTATTAGCTTCGTCTATACTTTGACCACTTAAGAAAAATACCTTAACTAACAAAGAATTATTCTAAATACTTTGCATATAATCTTATAATTAAGTGGACTTGTATTGACAATGTTTTTTATAAGAATAATAATAAGAATATTTACATATTTTAGTGTTTAGCAACTAAAAAAATTAACATTTTTGTAGTTTTTATATAGAAAACATTTTAAAATTACTAATATAAAAAGAGTGTAATTGTTTTAATTCGAAAAAAAGCTTTCAAGGATAACTCAGTCTTTTTTTAGTTTAGATACAATAATTTAATTTACTTTACCGATGATGATAATTAAACATTTTATTGTTTTAACTAAGCAACATTAAAAAACAAAAAATTGCCGTGTTGAAAGCGTTTATAACTTCATTGAGACAAAACGTTATTTTAAATTTGTGTATATTACAGTATTAGTAGTGTTTTGCGTTTTGTACAATTTTTCAAGTTAAGTTTAAATGTATTAAAAAGCTTAAAATTTTTAATTGTTGTTTGAAGAATTACAATTTATATTTTATATCGCATGTTTTTTTATAAAATCTACATTGTCCGTACTTATCAATTTGCACACAAAAAATCAATTTTTACAAAGTCAAAGTAAAATTTATTTTATAAAAAACAAATTTTAAATTAAATTTCAACCAACGAATGATTATAAATTCATTGTAGTTTTTATAGTAAAGAGTAGCCCTTTTCACAATGAATACATAAGTTTAAAAGCAAATTTAAATTAAAATTTATAATTATAACTTTTTAAAATTTAAACACATTATTTCTTTAACTTTGTATTTGATATGAACTATGGAATTGCAAATTACGTGCTTTTTTAAGAAGTTGTAGGTTAAAATAAAGCTAGAATGATGCAACAAATTATTGAAATAACTTTACAATGATTTAATTTAAGTAGAACACAAACTGACATTGAAACTAAACAATACTTATAAACAAAAAGTTATTTAAACACTTATACACTGTTCGCCTGCAATTTCTAAGTCACTGTAAGTGTGACTAAAGACAATTTTACATCTTTACTATTTGAAGAAATTTAATCTTAATAGTTATATAAGTGACAAATCAAATTAATTAAAGTAATTATATAAATGAATTAAAAATATTTGGATAAGCATCATAACTTAATTTTAAGTTTAGTAAAAAATATATATTACACTTAAACACAAGTTTAATTAGCTATTGAAATATTCATTAATTTATTAAACTAGTTTAAACTAAATTGTTAAAACCTTTTCAGATTTTTCTGATTATTGTAGATAACTTTTAATTTTTTTATTAAAACTTTATTGGAGTGAGCGTGAAAAATTTACATTTAAATAAATTATATATAGTTTACTTTATTTATTTCAAAATTATTTTTTTTTTAAATAATTTATGTTATAAGCTTTAAAACTAATGTACTTATTTTTGTATAGAATAAGTTGTCTTAGTCAATATAGATATTAAAGTATAAATTTGATAGTGACGTTTACTAACATAAATTATATAATCAGTTTGAAATATCATATATAGACATCGAGCTTTAGTTTGTAAGTCACTGCTCTGTGACTATTTTTAAGAAGATAACTAATTTTAAATATCTTGATAGTTCATTTTAGACTACAAACAAATAACAATTATTATTATTAATTATAACTATATACATTTTTTTCTAAAGTTATTTTATTTTTTATAACAAATTATATTTTGTGGTTAAAATGAGATACTTCTGTATAGAAAGAATTTCTAAACTTTTTCCGTTTAAGTTTTTAGGTGTGTTTTATAAGTACCTTTTTACATATTTTTTTAACTGTAGCTAAGAAAATGATTATAAAAGTTTTAAACAATAGTTATAAAAGATTTTTTTAAAAATCAAATTAAGAGCTTAAGTTTTTATACGAAACTCTAGAAGTTAAAAATATCAGATATACTTGACATTTAATAGTATATATGTATATATATAATTTATTGAAAAAGTATAATTTTAAAAATACTTATACATATGTTTCATAAAGCTCTAATGATTAGTAAGTTCAATTCAAAATAAAAAGCACTGTACTAAACATAGATGAAAAAAAAACAGTATGACGTAATACTGTGCATTACAAAAATTCAGAAAAAAATCGATCTTTTATCTAACTTTTAAATAACTAAAATTAACAAAAACAAAAATTAAATGACTATACAATACTTCAAAATTAATTGTATTTAAAGAGGACTCGTATTAGTATTTTTTAATTCATACTTATCCATTTAATAACTTTATAACCCTTCAGATGGGCTCTGTATTAAGTGTTTAAGTTCGGGTAATAACCTTATTTTTTATTTTATATATAAATTTATATATAATTCAATTATTTAACTTAATAAATCAAATCTTTCACACTGAGCCGACTTTAAAGGCTGTATTAAAAAAAAAAGATTATTTTATTCAGCTTTAAAACAAGTTGAAAATAAAACACAAAACAAAACACACGAATGAAAGTTAAAAATTTTGAATATATAGATTATAATGTTTTTATGAAAATATAAAAAATCTAGAATTAGGCTTGTGCAAAAATTAATTTACAAATCGACAATAAACTTGCAAAAATTCATAAAACTTTAGTGAGTAACTATATATTAGTACAGATAATTGAAAGAGATAAATATAAAATTAAGATAAAAAGTTAATTAAAAATTAAAGTTTAAACTATTATCAGATAAAATTAAAACTTGTTAAATTTAAAAGCGATTATTTTATATGTTTACAAGACAGTTCAACTCGCTTCTTTTATTTAGGCATCTCTTGTCTTTCAGTGCATATACAACGGCTGTTGCTTCTTTGAGACACAGTCTACATTTTGGGCTATTGACATCAGCTCTAGGCCGTGCTCTTTTTGCTAAATATTTTTATGAACAATTTAAAAAAACTAGCAATGAAAAAAATTGTATGGTTTATTTATTGATTGTCTTAATTAATTTTTTATGTATTTCTATATAAATCATTTGTAGTAAAAAACTACATTTAGAATATATGTTTAGATTTAACACTAACTGGTTGTCTTTTATTTTCATTTTTAAAAGTATTTACTTCATGATATTATAACAAGTAGTAGTTTACTACTTGTTTCGAGAAGTACAATGAAGGAGTCAAAGATAAGTTAAGTGGAATTTACATCAAAGGAGTCAAAGTTTTAAGTGGAAAATTACAGAAAGACTTGTGCGTGACGTAGTAAGTAGAGAAGAGAGTGAAAAAATAAATAAGTTTTTCTTAGTGTGTTAAAAGGATGTTTTGGGTTGTTGTTGGGGTGGTTGACGGATTGGGCAAAGGGAATAGAAGCTCTGCAAAGGATAATAGAATTGCTTGAGTTTTGTAAATTGTAACCAGCGTACAGTCACTAAGCTTAAGAAAACCTCGAGTCAGTTGTGGTAGAACTTCATCACGTTACTTTATCACATTGTCGTGTTTTGTTTTTAAATGTATATAAATTCACCATTCACTTAAAGTTGTTTTCTAGATACTAGATTATAAATAAGCTCAATACATTAAAGTTATTGATCGTTCATTAGAACGTTTTATAATTATATTAGAATATATATTAGAATATATATTAGAACGTTTTAATATTATATATATATATTTTAACTAAGATTTCATGTCGTCCAAACGCTTATCGATGGACGACATAAAACGCATGACGCGGTCGCAAACTAAGGCGAAAAACAATAATAAGCAATTACCTAACCTAACTACGACCGAGCCATCGGTCAGTGGTTATAATGGCGTCCTCCCTACAAGCACAGATGTACCACCTTTCGATGAAACAGCGAATAGCGGACCGAATGATAGAAATGTTGAAAATAAGGGCGAAGAAGGTAAAAAAACTGATGCAGAAGGATTAACTTTTCAGGTCAATACACCAACTTATGACGAAGCTAGAACTTTATTTAATGATCGAATTATACAGGCAAATAAAAAAACAGAAATGGATAAAATACCTGTGACGAAGTTAGAAAATGATCAAAAAAATTTTTTTCAACAGAATAACATTTCGACCCAGGATAATTTAAACATTATTAAGAAAACAGACTATGAAATACAAATAGAAGAAATGAATAAATTACTTAAGATAAGCGAAGAAAACCTTAGAAGACAACAGGCGGAAGAAGAAATTCGTAAAATAAGGGAGAAAATTTGTGAAAATAATAATAAACTGGAAAATCTGATCACAAGTCAAAACTTTATACATACAGATAATAACATGACGCATCACATCAGTAATAACATGTATGCAAATAAAAACAACTTTTGCGACGAAGATTATATGCAGAACCAAAATATTTATAATAGAAATTTTGATAATATTAACTCAAACCATACAGTATATGGAAAATATATGGAAATGGACAGATTAATAAAAAAATTCAACAGAATAGAGAAAGTAAAAAATCCTAGAGATGTATTGGGGTATTTCCAGGAAGAATTTCATCGACTTAACATACGTGATGATTACGTGAAGTATAACATACTTATCGAAAAATGGCCAACTGAGGATGTTTCGAATTTTTATAGATTAGTGGACAGGGAACATCGAAACTTCGAATCATTCTGTGATTTTTGTGTTAATAGGGACGACTCTCTGAGCGATATTCTCAGTAAGGTACCACAATATGATGCTTCTACCCCGTTTGGTGTATTCCTCGCAGATGCAACTAAATTCGCAGAAAGCAGCAAAGTTGACCGCATAAAATTTTTCTGCTACTACTTAAGTCCACTTTCATTGAAAACAAAAATCAGAGAAAACTTTAATGAAAACTATGATATCTTCAAGAGAAGGACACAAGGTATTTGGAATTGTCAAGAGGAAAAAATACCTTCCAATCCGGTAAATTATGATAGAACGCCACGAACTAATCAAATTTATAGTACAAATCCTAGAAGGTATAACAATCGAAATATCGGACATAAAAACAATAATTTTAATTACAACAATAACAACAACGGAAATTTTAGACCGTATCGAAATCATCAAATTCCAGATTTTTACTCACACAATAAAAACAATAACAATAATTGGAACTACCAACAAACTAGTGCAAAACCAAATCCGTTTACAAACCAGGGTGACTTATGCTATCAACATTGGCGATACGGAAAAGAGGCTTACTCTTGTAATAGGAAAGATTGTAAGATGAATCATCTAATTGCGAATCACCAACAACAGAAAAGTTGCAACGTTGCTGTTATGCAAACAGACTTAACAAAGGACAAGGAAACTAAGTTATACGACGAAGATAATAAAAACTGCAGTTACAAAGCAATACCAGTGGATAACACAGAAAATAGTTTTGTAAATCAAAAGAGCTCATTAACGGTAAGCATGAAAGGAACGAAAGAGAATGATATTCATGAAAGTACAATGCCTACATGTTCGGGAAATACAGATCAAATAAACAACAATCTAGAAAATATTTTGAAAAAGATAAACGAATTGGTTTTGGACAAAAGTAATGTTCCGGTTAAACAATGCTCAGTTTTAGAAAATAAAACAGAAACAACCGATATAAAAAATCTTCCTAAAAACCTCCTATTCGCACTGGAAAAAAAATCGGGAGTCTTGTTATTAATCGATTCAGGTAGTGAAGTGTCTATCTTACCGAAAATGTTAACTAATGGAATAAATCAATATTTCCAGCCAAAAAGTAAAACAATAAAGGGTTTGGGAAACTCAACCATTTATCCAATAGGGAGTGTAGATGTGGATCTCAGCATTGGAAATATGCTTTTAAAAAAAGCCACATTTTGGGTTACCAAGGAATCGGGGGACTATGGAATTATTGGATTGGATATACTCAAAGCTAACAAACTAATTATTTCACCTCACACTTCCGAAATTCTTGAATACAATTTAAATCGTAAAGCCAGACTATATACAGCTGGGGAATTAACCACAGCTGCTGAGGGACCATGTAAAAAAATCAAAATAACTAGTTACCAAGAGAAATCAGATGACAAAAACAATATAAAAAGCATACTTGAGGAATTCAAAGAACTTACGATGGAACCAGACTACAATAAACCAGTTAAACATGGACATTCACTTGAGATAAAAGTAAATAATCTAGTACCAAGAATGATTAAAGCACGTAAATGCAACGGAATGAGACGTAAAATAGTTGAGGAAAATTTTAACGATTTAATAATAAGAGGGGCAATGTCAAGAGGACAAGAAGCAATATATGTATCACCAATTACGATGGTACCAAAAAAGGATGGAAAAATAAGAATCTGCATAGATTATACAACCTTAAATGCCCACACAAACCCAATCTCATACCCATTGCCTCGCATTGATGAGCTTCCTGAGTTTATTCCAAATGGGTCAAAAATTTTTTCCTGTCTTGACTTAAAAGAAGCGTACTACAGTCTTCCAATTCACCCAAACTCTCAAAAATATGCTGCTATAATTGCTCATCATGGTGTGTTTATCCCTCATCGCACAACATTTGGCCTCATGAATGCGCCGATGCGTTTTCAGATGATGATGGAAGATATTTTGACTCCTTGCACAGGTTTTGTTTATGTTTATCTGGATGACATACTTGTTTTTAGTGAAACTAAAAAAGATCACGAATTGCATCTTAGAAAGGTGCTTCAAACATTACAAGATAGTGGACTGTATTTGAACGCTAAGAAGTGTATAATAGCAGAATCAAAAGTAGACTTTTTAGGACATTCAATTGGAGCCGATGGTATAGGTGTCATGGATAGCAAAGTGGAAGCAATTATTAATTTACCGAGGCCAACAAATAGAAAGGAACTAAAAAGATTCATCGGTTTAGTCAATTATTATTACCATCACATTCCAAGATTATCTAAAATCATAGCACCACTTAACGAATTGTCTGGAGGACCCAAAGCTACTAACAAAAAACCACTAAAACTAAATCAATTCCAAATTAATGCATATAAGGATACATTGAAGGTGTTGGCAAAGGCAGCAACCTTAGCTTATGAAGATCACAATAAGCCATTAATATTATACTCAGACGCATCCGAAACTCATGTGGGGGCGGTGTTGGAGCAAGAAGGAATAGATGGAAATAAAAGGCCTCTTGCGTTCTTTTCAAAAAAACTTCCTAGCCTTAAGAGATATAGATCTACTTTTTATAAAGAACTAAGGGCTCTGTATTTAAGTTTGAAACATTTTCAAAGTAGGATAATTGGTCGTGAACTTATTATTAGGACCGACAGTCAGTCAGTAGAAAAAGCAATCACAAATCTAATTAAAGATCAGTCACCAATGGAACAACGTTACATCGCGGCAATCAAGGAGTTTAACCCTTTTATAAAACATATAGCTGGTGCCGATAACATAGTAGCCGATATATTAAGCAGACCACCTCATAGCACATCCATGCACATAGCCCTACAAGATAACGATCCAGACTATGTTCATAACTCAAACACAGATTTGAGCTGTTCTGACACAGATGATGATCTGACTGAAAATGAAGAAGAGTTAATAACAGCGGCATCATTAAATAAGTTAGGAATAGCCAAACTTCAAAAAAACGAACCTTTATTATTAAAAAAAGCCAAAGAATTAAAAAAGGAAATAAAATATGTGGGATCGGAGGACTTAGCAGTAATCCAAGAAGGAGATAACCAACGTATAATCTTACCCTCGATATTACGTTTGACAGCATTTGAATTAGCTCACGGATATCTACATTTGGGAGTAGAAAGATCTATAATAGCGACTGCAAAGGATTACTGGTGGCCAACTTTGAAGACTGACATAAAATATTGGTGTAAGAGCTGTGCCGAGTGCCAAGCTACTAAAACTTTTAGACACAATAGACCTAAGATAGGTCTGTATCCAAAGAATACAGAACGTTTCCAATTTATTCATGTGGATCTTATTGGTCCAATGAATGTAATTTCAGATGATAACAAATATATTATGACTATCAAAGACAGAGGTACCGGATTTTTGGTTACTACACCTTTACCTAATAAGAAAGCTCAGACAGTAAAAAATGCGCTGATACAATCGTGGTGCGGGATTTTTGGAGTACCACAAGTTATTGTCACAGACAATGGATGTGAGTTTAATAATAGCCTTCTCAAGGAAGTATTCCAACAATTAGGTATAGACCATCGATACGTACCACCTTATAGTCCGGAAAGTATTGGTTTTGTTGAAAGACAACACAGAAGTATTAATGTTGCATTAAGAACGTTAGTCGATAAAGAAAAATGGTCTATGCTCTTACCTCTGATAACTACATCCATTAACAACTCGTTTATTGAAGGGAATCTGTTTACTCCGTCGCAATTAGCATTAGGAACGTGCACAAATATAAGTGGTAGGATATTTTTCAACAAGGTCAGCAACAACCATAAGGAGATTGACACTTATGAAACAAATTTCTTCCTTCATACGATGTCGAATGCATATAGAAAACATAAATGCTACACAGAAAAGCATACTTATTATGAGCCTGGTCTTTTTGACTGTGAGAAAGTGTGGATTCGAAAAAAGAATAAATCACATCTGAGTGCACAATATCACGGCCCGTACCCAATACTTTCTTATTCCGATCACTCCATGATCATAGAAAAAAATGGTAAACCGATAAAAGTCTCATTAAGAAACGTAAAAGGGTATTTCCCTCGTGAGGAACTCGACGCGGAGGGTAACAAATTGGGACCTACGGCTGCATACAATTTGAGGGAAAGAAATATTGAACTAAACTACGCAGATATAGACACTACCACATACGATGAATCCGATTAAAAGAAGCAGGACAACATCTAGGATACTTATTGATTCTGCGCGTGAGGGAATATGAAAGGAAGGTCACGATGCAGACGAGTAGGAATAACTTTTAGACCAGTTTTGAAGAAATCTTGTTTCTACATAATTCAGCTCATTCGGAAGAAATCAATTAAACTGTTAGTAACTATTTTATTTTTTCATTATTTAGATAATTTTTTTATATATTTTTTATTATTACTACTTGGTATTATAATTAAATAAACAATAAGTAGAGATGTTGAAATTTTATATTATTAACAAATATATATTGTTTAAATTATAATTTATTATCCAAAGTTTAAGCTTATATGTTATTGTAGTATGTGGGTTAATTAAAATTGAATACTTTCATTTGAAAAAATAGAGGAACATTATTAAAAACACATTTAAACACATCAAACGTTATCCTGCGTTTTAAAACAAATTACTTTACGAATAATATTAACAGTTATGACTTCATTCAATAATTATTGTTATCAATATAGACTTCAATTCTTAAAACTAGAATTTTTTTTTTTTTTTTTTTTTTTTTAATTTTTTTTTGAGTTTTTTGATGTGTTGTTAAATTTAACACCGTAACTATAAAATATTGATACGAGATATTAGAGATGATAATAATTAAACAGAATAGTGATTATATTTATAAAATGATTTTTTATATAATTTTGACATAATGTATAGTTAGGTAACTTCGATTTTGCTTAAGTGCAAACTAATATTTATTAGATTCATATTGTTCAAAATAATCAAAACATTTAAATGTTTTTTTTTTGTTACTCAATATACTAAATTTTAAGTTATTTTATTTTCATATGTTTAGTTGGTAAAATAAAGAATAAATAAGAAAAATATAAAATTAAAAGATAAAAAAAAAAACATAAAAAAAGTTTCAAATATTATTTAATAAAAAAAAATAAAAAAGTTTTGTTGTTTACATTTAACTATTTAACTATGTCATGTATATAATTATGTTGCTATTATTTTTGTTAGTGTGGTTTTCATTAAATATGAGAAGTTTAGATTGTTTTACTATATTCAAACTACAATTTGTGTATAATAAACTACACAATACTTATAACTTTAAGAATGTGTATTTTCAAACTTTAAATTATTACGATACAATCTTATAGCCTAACTTTTAATCTTTTTTTAACAACTTGTTTTATTTTAAAGTTTGTGAACAACGGAAGGAGTTTAAATTATTTAACCGCACCTGTTTGTGATAAAATTCCCGTCGTATAAAAATCGAATTTTCTTAAGATAAAGTTACAGCAATAAAAATGTACTTAATCATAAACAATAGGAGTACTGGTTGACAGTTTTTGGAAATTTTCACATGAGAAATTGTTAAAAATAAATTTTTCAAACAATAACAAAATAAAACTTGCTATTTTCGTTTTACAAGCATCTGATAATTTTTTATAGTTACTGTCGTAAAAGTTAAACTTTCTTATCAATTTAAATTTCAGTTGGATTTTATTTTTTTATCGATAAAATCTAAAACATTAGGAGTAAATAACAATTGTAAAATTTTCATAACATCTGGCTTTAATTTATTCAGCATGGCGTTTGACTATAAATCGATAACAAAACAGAATCTAAATATACTATGAAGATTTTCTTACCAAAACACTTCATTTTATTAATTAATTGTCTTATTGTTCTCTTGTAACATAGCATAAAAAAAAAAAAACTTAATTCAAATTCAATTGATATATTACGTCACATTGTACGGCAAACTTGTAGTTCAATAATTAGCTTTCTTTGTAGTGATTTATATCTATTGATAAAGTTATAATGATAATTCAGTAAAAAGTTAATTAATACATTTAATATTTAATTATTGATTGCTATAATGATACAATAACTATCAAACATATTTCTGTGAATTTAGATTAAAAAACTGTTATCATTTAATTATTTTCATTAAATTATCTAAATAATATAATAAATATTTTGCTTTAATGAACTTATTAATTAAGTTTATTAAAATGAATTATAAAAAAATATAAAGTTTGAGTAGCTTTATCTATTTTTTAACAATCTTACTTAATGTCTAAAAAAATTCCACTAATGTTGCTTAAAGTGTATAAAAAATAGGTATATAAACTTTTGATTAAAGCTTCACAAGCGGTTGTGATTTGTTTAGGTAACAGTAATGTTGATATTATGCATAAGGCATTCTATGGGTTTGAGCATCGATATAGGACTTTCGTTGTCTTAAACTACAAATTACTTATTAAGTTTATTCTCATTATGTCATGCTTAGTAGTATATTATGATTTATAGTTACTATATGTATAGTCTGTCTGTTGTAGTTTTCATATTAATTTATCTTATTTTTTTTCGTATATATATATTTTTGATGTTAATTGGTTTCATAATGAAGATATTTTTGGTTTTTATAAAAAACGCTAAGTTCTGGTCCTTTTTAAATTGCTAATTTAACTACTTAACTCGTAAACAACCTCGCATGGCATGTTAACAGTGAATTTAAGTATTCACTTAATTATATTAATCTTAGTGCATCGTATATCATAAAAATAATAAAAATATAGTTTTTTATTTTAAGCCAGTAGAATAACAACAAATCAAGTGTTTTAAATTGTCAAATCATGACATTATGTTAAACATAAAAAAAAAAAAAAACATTTAATAAATAAACTTAAACAAATAAAAAACTAAAAGTTAGTAGTCTGGAGGACGCAATTCTATTCCCGTGACACTACATAATGAAACTTATCAATTTGTCAATATTTTAAACGAACTTCGTTGGCTGAACTCAGAAATATTTATCATTTTATGTGAGGTAAAATTTTTTTTTAAGTTTGAAAGGGTAATCAGCTCCAGTAATATTAACTGAAAGATAGTCGTTGTGTGGGGACGAATAAGTTGATATGGAAGAAGTGTGGAGACGAAAAAGTTAATATGGAAGAAGTGTGGAGACGAAAAAGTTAATATGGAAATGTGTGGAGACGAAAAAGTTAATATGGAAGAAGTGTGGAGACGAAAAAGTTAATATGGAAATGTGTGGAGACGAATAAGTTGATATGGAAGAAGTGTGGAGACGAAAAAGTTAATATGGAAGAAGTGTGGAGACGAAAAAGTTAATATGGAAATGTGTGGAGACGAATAAGTTGATATGGAAGAAGTGTGGAGACGAAAAAGTTAATATGGAAATGTGTGGAGACGAATAAGTTGATATGGAAGAAGTGTGGAGACGAAAAAGTTAATATGGAAGAAGTGTGGAGACGAAAAAGTTAATATGGAAATGTGTGGAGACGAATAAGTGATATGGAAGAAGTGTGGAGACGAATAAGTTAATATGGAAGAAGTGTGGAGACGAAAAAGTTAATATGGAAATGTGTGGAGACGAATAAGTTGATATGGAAGATATGTGGGGACGAAGAAGTTGAGAGGGAACTCACTTAATAGAAATTAATTAAACTTCTTAAATAGAAATAAAAATATTTATTATGTTATAAAGATAGTTGAACTATGAAAACATTCCGAGCTAAACTGCTCGAAAATATTTGGAAAAAGATACTCCAAATAAAATATTTTTTTATGATGATGTTTCAACGAAAGAAACTTTGCTTTTAAATTCAAACGTCCATGATGAAACAAGAATATACCTTTTTGCTTGACAATTCCACGAGACATCTGTCAGAAAAAAACGACGAAGTTGAAAGGGTCATGGAAAAACGGACGTCAAGTTTTATTACAAAATTGAAAAAACAATATTTAGGTTTTGTTATAAGTTTTTTGTTTTTTTATGTAATTTTTCTAATTACTTAACTTTAAATAATATTGAATTTCAATATCATAATATCTGTTATTTTTTTTAGATTTAAATAGCAAATAAGCAGATATAATTAATAATAAAAATGTATGTTTAAATATGATTGTCTATATTTATAATTACGAAACACAAGTTTATAGTTTTTTATGAATTACTGAATTAATTAAGTAGTTTTACCTCAGAAAATGTTTTGTTTTGTATTTTTTTTAGCCATGTTGTTATTCCATCCCTCACTAATTTTTTTATTTTTTTATTTTATTTTTACATCTTCAATTTAATTGAGCTAATTTAGCAAAGTAAAATTTATTGTAGGCATATTGATTAGTAATCACCCTAAAAATTATAACTATTTTAGATAAAATTGTAATGTTCTTACTTATGATTAACCCCGTATATGGAGAAGACTTCTATAATTATATGAATTCGAATGAGAACTTTAAAGAATTCTTACATAAAAATTTTCATTTATATGAATGTTCAAACAATAATATGATAAAAAATTTCTGCACCCATTTTAATTTCCTTTTTGAAAACGAAGTAAGTGAGAAATGCTCGTACGCAATAGGTTTTGTAGGAATTACTCACATGATAAGTTTTCAAGATATTTCACTATTCAATTTGGAGATGAAATTAAGGTATTTCATCATTTATAACCAACCGTATTTTGGAATGGTGGGAGAGACCAATTAAGCCATCGTATTAATTTTGTATATATCAGATATATGATTTTTTTTTGAGAAATTCCATAACCATGTCACTTTAAACTCGAGCACTTGAAATTGTCACACAAAATTACCGTGTATCATATGAAGTATAATTAATGTGGAAGTTAAAGTTACTTGCTTATTATTTATTTTATTTTTGATGTTGTTATTTTTCCGCTCTCAATACTAAGATGATTGGGCAAAAAAAAAAAAAAAAAAAAAAAAAAAAAAAAAAAAAAAAAAAAAAAAAAAAAAATTTTTTTGGCGAACTATTTTTTTTTCTCTCCACCTCTCTCGTTTTGGTTATAAATAAGAAAATTTAAGGTGGAAGGTAGACAGTATAATGAAGCTGGTCATGAAAACATTATGGATAACAACACTTTGCTTAGCTATGGTCTATTCAGATATAACAAGGAAGGTATATATAGACCTTTGCAAGAATGAGGTAATACAACAATTCAAAATTATACCCCCTGGGAAATGCATAAACAAAGGAAACACTACTAAAATATACCCGGTAAGGGTTTTTAAACCTTTTAACCAAATGTATAACTTAGGGGCAAAAGCTTGCAGAATGACAAAGATATTTATAACTGCATACATTACCTTTTCGGCAGTAATGTCTGCAACTTAATAAGAACGGAACACCAGTTAGTAACAAAGAGGGAGTGTGAATTGTGGGAACAAAGACACTTCACTTCGGTTGGGAGACTCTTACCAAACGCGGATGGATCCATGACTACGAAAAACATTTTGGAACCGGAATATGGATGGTTTGGAAACCTAATAGAAGTAAAAAATGTTGAATTAAACTATCTAACAATTACAAAAAATGTGGTGACAGAAGAACTACATCACATATCGTTGGGCAAATTGTTTTGCAGTAGAAAATTCAAAACTTGCACAGCAGGAAACTGGAGAATCAATTATGTAGAACCTAGAGAAAAAACCTGTGAAACTATACCGAGGAGTGAAAATAAAACTCTAATAATTCATAAAACTTCAAAAGGAAACTTATTCGAACTAGACGAAACAAACTTAATTGTATCCAACCTGATGAAATGCTCACCAAAATCATTAGCCTGCCTAAAACAAAAGAAAAAATCGAAATTTTTTTGTACAATGACCAATCATGTGCTGGAAATTCCTGAGGAAAGCAACATTGAGCCAATTGGAACTGCAGATGATAATATACCAGCATCACTACGAAATATTCAAGCCACAATGACATCTATTGCACATGGATCGTTTTTGAACAGCGAAAATTTTAGGAACTATTTTAAATTAGTTACCTGTGAAATGGCACGGGCAAATATAGTAGCCCTTATGGGAAGTCAAAGTCTAAATCCATCTCAAGTCTTGTCTTATCTTCTCGAAAGAGAGGTACAGGCTATATTCGCAGGTGGGATTTTAAAGGAACTGAGGTGCTCAAAAGTCCAAGCAGTTTTGCAGCCTAATTTATATTATAAAGGTCATGTGTCAGATAGGCCATTATTTGTGGCCTATACTGGCACGGAAGCAAAGCTTACATCACTACGCCAAGGAAGATTTCTTACGGAAAAAATTAGCTCTACAGTTACACCTACTAAACGAAAGACATTTAGTTTCAATAACAGCTTGATAATATACAATAACAATACCCTAATCGATCAAATACCAGCACTGAAAAAGATTACAATAAAAAATGTTGAACTAGAGGAAAAAAGTTTCGACATCTTAGAGGAAAACCTAAATGAAGACTTACAAGAAGTTTCTTGGTCTGAAGAAGATGTTACACAGCAGCAACTCAAGAACTTGTTGTTAATTACCAAGGAAGAATATATAAGTGATGGAATCAACATAGAAGAATTACTGGCAGAAACGCATACTATGGACTACAACAATGTGAGGGCCATGCTGGAAAAAATTAAATATTCGATTTGGAAGAAAATTAAGAATATCTTAGGACTTTTAGGACATATTTATACAATTATAGCAACAATCTTAATTGTTGTTGTTATTATTCAAACATTAAGGGAGAAATGTGGAAAAAAACCAAATGAGGGGGATAAAAAATGAGAAATAGGTGGCCGTTACTGATCATGTATATATTGGTTTTATTATTTTTTTTTGTTTTTCCTTTTTCCTTCATTAGCAGCAAGGTCAGGGATAATTATTATAATATTAGTCACATTATTTCTTCATTCACATCACTTTCAAAAAAAAAAAAAAAAAAAAAAAAAAAAAAAAACACAAAGCCACAGTATACTTAAATTGAGAATGCATTGAAACAATAGAGTGAAGTAAGTAATATGAACTTATAAAATTTACTAAAAATAATATTTATCCAAAAAATAAAAAAATAAAACATGAGTTGGTTAAAAAAAAAATTAAAAAATATTAAAAAAAAAAAAAATAAATTAATAAATAAAATATATATATTTTAACGTTTGGATAACAATTATTCTTCTTAACAGCATTTTTGTTTAATTAAAAATGAGTTGTAACAGCACGAACAAATCCGAAGACGCTGTGTCTTTGTTGGCAAGCGAAACTGATAGTTTAACAGAAATAGATGGGAACAAAAATAGTGATCACAGAAGAGACAAATATGATTCTGAAGATAGAAGATATGACGAAAGAACGGAAGAGAGAAGAATTATACGTCGAACAAATAGTTATTATCGCTGGGACAATAGAAGAACGCCACCTTCCAGGTCCTCATATTATAGACGATCAAACTATTCATTAAGAAATAACCAGCCAAGAAGAGAAGAAGATATGAGACTCAACAAATCAAGATACGAACCAACTAGAAATGTGAGTAGGAATACAATGCCATCGAGACGATGGCAATCTAATGAAGGGTCATGGACAACATCAAAAAATATTTAGGAGAGTCATATGAAAATAAATATCAGCGCTACGAGATCAAGAAAAGTAGAAACGCAATCAGGAGATAGGACATTTTCCTCGACAAATAACATACAAAAAGGAAATAGTGGGAAGCAGGTTACTATGCCAACGAAAAGAGCACGAACGCCAACTAGCGAAGAGGCAGCCCAGACAACTAACAAAAAGCAAAAAGAAGATGGTACGATTCAAGAAACAAAACCACAAAAGGTACGAACTCAATCTGGTGTAAAAATTTTACATACGACGGAGGAGAAACGAAAAGAAAATAGCAAAGTTCAAATTCAAGAGACGGAGATATCTAAAGGAGTGAAAAATGAATCAGCAACTAAGCTAAAAAAGCACACTTTAAGTGAAATGGAAGTTGCAAAGGAAAGATCTAACAACCTCGAAGATGTGGGAAGTTTTGTTAAAAATTCTAAAGAGTCTAACCTTGCCTACGACCAAAAAAATGTCAAGAAAATGGTCAAACAAAAAGAGGTTATTAAAGAAAAGGATGCAACAAAAGTTATGGTAATTGAGGATGAAAAAAATCTTTCAAACGTTATACATGAAGAGGAAGAAACTCTCCAAGAAAATGAGTTAGTGGAACTTTTACAAGAAGTACTCATAAAGAAAGCTGTACAATCATTTAATGATTCTAGCGTGAAAGGGGCAATGGAATTTTTGGGAACTGAAGTAGAAAGGTTAAAAGCCGAACTTAGAAAAAAAAGTGAAGTTATAAATGACTTAAGGCAGGACGAAATAAATTATAGAAAGGAAGGAACTGAGCTTTGTGACAAAATACTTAACGCCAACCATACCATTGAAATATTGCAAGAAAGATTAAATAAGCAAAAGAGAAAAAAGGAAAACGTCCAAGAAAAACTAAGAACTAAAAAACTAAGAATAACAAATCTCTTGAAAGAGTTAAAGGAACTCAAACAGGCAAACAAAGAGCATGAAGAAAAACATAGTAAAGAAATAGTCAAATGGAAACAACAAGTTAAAGAGCTCAAACTGAAAAATATAGAAGATGAAAAAATGAGTTGCTTGACCATTCAAGATGGACTCGAGAGATTTTGCAAAGCAAAAACAAATATACACCACCTGTTTTCTATTCAATGTGGAGATATTGATATCAATGTCGTGAAAAGAACTGCGTCCGAGGATAAACCAAATATCAAGATGAAATATAGAGACACAGGAAAGGAAGAGATTGAGACAGACAGTAAAAAATTGAATAAAAAACAAAAGTCATCTTTAAAAAATGAAAAAGAGAAAGTAGCAAATGACGGAGGGTTATTATCAAAAACTTGGAAAAGTGGAGATGAAAGAGATGGGACAGCCAAGATTATGGATCAGTCGCACGGAATCTCGAAGTCATCTATAAAAAAAGGAAAAGAGAAAGTAGCAAATGACGGAGGGTTATTACCAAAGATTTGGAAAAATGGAGATGAAGGAGATGGGACAGCCGAGATTATGGAACAGTCGCACGGAATCTCGAACTGCCTCCAGGTGGGAACGGCCTTGAAATCGGTTTCTAAAGAAGCTAAAACTTTTTCGGAAATAGAAGAAACGTTTAAAAATGAAGATCACATGTCGCATTGGTTCCCTTGTGTAAATGAGACAAATTTAAATACACCAGAGTTTTTCGGACAAGACAATCCGAGCTCGATGTAGCACTCTGTTTTCCTCTCAATCAAGCTAAGTTTTAAGTCCCTAGCACTTTTCCACCAAGGTTACGAGTTTTCCCCAGAAGAACGAACCCCTTGTCCGAGAGATTTCCTTTTCCAGCAACGGGAGGTTCCTATCAACGAGAAGCTGTGTTTTACGAGTTTTCCCCAGAAGAACGAACCCCTTGTCCGAGAGATTTCCTTTTTCCAGCAACGGAAGGTTCCCATCAACGAGAACTGTGTACGTGAACTTACAAGACAAATTGTAGCTTAGGTATTAATTAATTTTTTTTTCTTCTGTTTTAAAAATTGTGTGTAATTGCTAACATCTTATAATTAATTTTTTTTAATCGTTTTAAAAAACTATATTAGTGTATTTCTACAAAAAAATGTTTTTCTTAGTATTTAAAAATAACTATTAATCTGAAAACTATTGTTTATTAAAGAATTTTATTTTTATTTCAATGAAAATGCTTTTTTATTTTGTCATGCTTAACCAAATTAACATTGTTCAAACTTAGATTAAGAAGTGATAGAGACTTCCAGTAAATTTAAATACTAGCATTTTTTTCGTGTTTATTTTCTCATATTTTGAGTCTCGAACAATTCATGTTTTAAGGTAAAGTTTTACAGTTTCCTGTAAAAAATTAATTTCGTAATTTAACTTTTTCTTAGTTCTACTAACGACTGTAGTGAGGTTTTTTTGGGTGCAGTGTCTTAAGTTGGGTAGAGGTTTTAGCATAGCAAAAGTAAATACAAACTACAAGTGCTCATTTAGATTATTAAAAAAAAAAAAAACGAAGTTAGGGAAGGGTAGTATAACAAGTAGTAGCTTCTACTTGTTTCAAAAGCTAGAACGAGAAAATAACTTCAAATATTTTAGCACTCAGAAGATAAAAACAAATCAATTAAGTAAGGTAGGAAGGGTAGTATAACAAGTAGTAGTTTACTACTTGTTTCGAGAAGTACAATGAAGGAGTCAAAGATAAGTTAAGTGGAATTTACATCAAAGGAGTCAAAGTTTTAAGTGGAAAATTACAGAAAGACTTGTGCGTGACGTAGTAAGTAGAGAAGAGGGTGAAAAAATAAATAAGTTTTTCTTAGTGTGTTAAAAGGATGTTTTGGGTTGTTGTTGGGGTGGTTGACGGATTGGGCAAAGGGAATAGAAGCTCTGCAAAGGATAATAGAATTGCTTGAGTTTTGTAAATTGTAACCAGCGTACAGTCACTAAGCTTAAGAAAACCTCGAGTCAGTTGTGGTAGAACTTCATCACGTTACTTTATCACATTGTCGTGTTTTGTTTTTAAATGTATATAAAATTCACCATTCACTTAAAGTTGTTTTCTAGATACTAGATTATAAATAAGCTCAATACATTAAAGTTATTGATCGTTCCATTAGAACGTTTTATAATTATATTAGAATATATATTAGAATATATATTAGAACGTTTTAATATTATATATATATATTTTAACTAAGATTTCATGTCGTCCAAACGCTTATCGATGGACGACATAAAACGCATGACGCGGTCGCAAACTAAGGCGAAAAACAATAATAAGCAATTACCTAACCTAACTACGACCGAGCCATCGGTCAGTGGTTATAATATGTTTTATATATTTTCTACATTAGACTAAAATAGCTGCAGAATAATAAATTTGAAGAACTTTGAAAAACAAAGTTGTAAGAAATATAATAATATTAAGTCACATGTACACTTAATTACAAATACCAAGAAGGTTTGATCGAATTGTACTCAAGTAACATTTCATATTTTTAAAATGTTATTCAAATTAGTTTGTTGTTTTTCAAACAAAACGTTATTATCGTTTATATAGTTTAGAAATATTTCAGTTTATTACTGTTTCACCTTCTAAAAAGAAGTTTTAACGAATCAATGAACTTTTTTCATGTTTCTTTTTAAATCATTAAGTATGTTATATACATATGTTAAAACTTTTTTTTAGTTCCAAAATGTTTTCTACAAACGATTTTTATTAAAGTTTTAAATGTAAACAACCATTATCTATGGTTTTTGTTCAAAAGTTCCAGTTTTCATACCTATTTTCATTTCTTTATAAAAACCTTATTAACATTTATTCAGTACTTAAAAATTAAACAATTTTTTTTTCCATAATTTTAATTGTTAGTATTAGTTTTTTATCTAACTAATTTACAAATTTTGCTAGTTTGTGTTTCATTTTAAAGCAGAAGAACGCTTTAAAAGTCCGTAAGATAACACTCAGTAACTGTAAATATTTTTATTAGAGTTATCTTAATCAACAAGCGTAATAAAAATCTCTGATGTTTTTTTTTTTAGTTTTATATGAGGTCATAACTCATAAAAAAAAACTAAAATTCTTCGGATGTTTTTAGAAATAATTTTTTAGATAATAAATCTAGTTTTATATAAATATTACTTATCAAATATCAAACCTCTGTTAAATATTAATATCACAAATTTATAAATTTTTAAAATAACGAGACGATTAAATAGAAAAATCGATAATTAGTTCTTGATATATGTTTAAACTAACAAAAACTAAACTATGATAAAATTTAAAATAGCTTTTGTTTGAAAACTTATTTATCAAACTTTATGTATATCTGACAAATTATTCTAACTTGAGATGTGTTATAATTATTTTCCACTTTCTGTCTAAAAACAATATAAAAATTCATAGTCACTTGAAGTGGTTTACAAGCTGTTTACTTGAGTTTTTAAAACGTCGAATTTGTGTTTATTAAACCTCAGTGGTAGTGTGTTTTTATTTATATAATAAATTAGGTTAACTGTGACTGCATAAACAAAAGTCAAAGTGCTAAAAAGTTTATTAGCTAAGTGAAAGAAGTTTTATCAAACTTATTATTTGGTTGATAAACAGTTTTTTTAATATAATTTAGACAAGCATATATATAATTTCAAACCTGTTTTAAATACCTGACAAAATACGTAAAAGTTTTACTTTAGGATTTTTTTATATTTAAAAATTACTTTTTTTGCAATCTTAAAACGATAAGAAATGTTAATCACAATTGCAGTGACTTACAAACTAGAAAATGTATGAATTCACATGATTTTAAACAGTCTAGTTACTAATATTGTTAGATGTCAGTGTCTGTTTGTGAGTTCATTTAACTTCGAATGAAACAATCATGTTTTGTTACGTACAAACTTCTAGTAATATAATCTTTTAAAAAAGTTAAGTAATATACAGCTATCTATATGTTCTTTAAATATTAATACTCAGTTATAGGTTTTAAATTTATTTGTTAACATTGATCTAAAATTTTATAATTTTTAAAATTATTTTTACTTTTTCAATTATCATATTCTTCTTATAATAATTGTTTTTAATAAAGTTGTAAACTATTTATGTTAGTATACTTAGTCTACTGGGACTACTATTCATAGATAAATACTACTTTATTTAGTTATTATTATTTAGGTACTAGTTTTTTTTTTTATAGTTTAAGAAACTTAAACGTGTTTTAAAACATGACATAAAATAATTTTGTTTTTGTATGCTGTTTCAGATACTGTTATTGATGGTCTTGTTGTGAAAATGATTTTTGGTTTTTAAATTGAACCTAACGTTAATACTATATAAAATCACTTTTTATATTTTAACGATGAGTTTTTGTTTATATTTCCTTAATTCTAATTTGTTTAGTTAGATATAAGTTTTTTTTAATTTACCTAAGAATAATAATATTTAAAATGATTAGTTCAGCAGTTTAAAAGCCAGAAACTAGTAGTAATATCTAATAATATTAATTATTGTACATTTCTATTTTGAATATAAGTATGTTTTATTTCGAGTTTGTAAGTTAATAAAAAATTTTACTAATATTTCTTATATTTTAAAAGAAAAATTTAGCATTTTATTAATTTTTTTGTTTTCTTTGTATTAAGTTTATACAAAGTTTGTACCCTTTCTATTAGTTATTTTAATGTTTAATATAACTTTTAAATTTTTGTTTTCCCAAACGATGTAAAAACAAAGTTTTCATGTTTTCATTCAATATAATTAAACTTTGATTCAATAGTAAATAGGTAATGCAAATTAAAGAAATAAAAGAAATTTAAGGATTTTGAAAACCCACTAGCTAAAAAAACTTAACTAAAGAATCATATAATGATACTCATCCGTAATAAACCGATATATTAAACCTTAAAATAGCTTCAAATTTGATTAATGATAAGAGATTTATTAGCCAACATTTAAAATAAATAAATCACATAATATAAACCAAACTAAACCTAAATTTATATTAAAACCATTAATTCTATATGAACATATGTCATTCATTTATGTTAATATTTATTAAATAAATAAAAACTAATGCTTTAATTAAAAATATGAATATTAAAAATATATTTGACTTAAAACAACTTATATTTAAACTTATGAATAAAAACATAAAACTTTATCAACTTTAAGAAACTTTTAAAACCTAAAAAATTAAGAATCTATAATGTTTTTTTTTACAAATTTGAAGTTTAAAACTGATTGATTTTATTATCAATCTTAGAGCAGCAAATAGTATTATCTAATTACTTTTAGGCATTAGCAACTTTGTAAATACAAACTTTAAAGTATTATACTTTTGCAGAAAGTCTAAGTTCATGTTTCCGTTGTCCGCATAGAAATTAAACAACTTAAAAACATAAATAATTTAGCTAGACAAAAAAATAGTGTAAATATATGTAAAAAATTAATTAACTGCTGAAATTAATTTGAGTATATAAAAGTTAAGTACTGACATCTGAAATTTATATCCTGTACATTTAATTAACTCAATGATCACTATGTTACTGTAAATGTGTATTTCTGATAGGTAATAGCCTAAATCCTATCAGTTTGCATTTAAAATTATCCTTCTTGTTTATTTACCTATCAGAATCTTAAGTATGAAAAGATATCAGACACATTTCTAGTCACATAGTTAACATAAAGTTTATTTAAAGTTCACTCTACAGGTACTTATATTTTAGACACTACTAATTGTTTGATAAAACAACATAAATCTAAAACTTCAAAACCTACAACTACTACAATATATTTTTACTAAATATTAAAACCAGTAAAGATTAAAAATAGTAAGTTTAAAGGGCTTGTTATTGTTTTGTATTAAATGTTAAGTAACAGCTAATAGTATAAAATATATTTAGTTTAAATACTTATTAGTTATATATATTTTAATTTGATTAGATAAATTCAGTATTTAAATATAACTTAAGAAAGATTTTTTTAAGCTTCTATGCTTTTCATCTATTTTTTTTTAAGTTTAAAGTCGAAGTGTTCTAATCACATTTATACTAACCGAAACTTTTTGAGTTATGTATGACATCTGATTTTTGAAAATGTTTTAGATTTAATGATGAATAGAATAAATAAATGTATTAGGTTTTTTGAAAGTGGCTTATGAAAAAACAGTTTTGGAAGGCTATAAGGTAACAGAGTCTAAAAGGTAATAATCTTCTTATTTAGTAAACAACAAGTTCTTACAACATAAAAGCAAAAAAAAAACTGATCCTAGCATTTCGGGTTTTATAAACTTTGGTAGCAATAAAGTTATTTTACAAAGATAATTTTTAGTTCAGTACTTTTGGAATCTTTTAGTAAAGGATTATATAAAGTTACTTTCATCTCGATATATAGTTTTAGTATTTTTAGTAGTTTTTCTTAATTGAGTGTTGCTAAACCTTGATTAACGATTTTGTAATTATTTATCTAATTTTATACTGTAGTCCCTATGACAGTGACTTAAAAACTAAAGGAAGAAACGTCAGTTTTGGTGCTCAATTTATCATTATTATGTACAAAGCTAATAAGTTTCAATTTGTGTCTTCTTTTTATCACTCATTATAACATTCTAAAATTTTATTTCTAGGGTTTTGCCAACGGCATGCATATTTTTTAAGAAGTTTAGAACTAAATAAATGCTAAAAAATAAATATTAATAAAAATATACTTGTTTTAATATTTATTATTTTTTTATATACTAAATATCATATTATTTAAAGTAGAAATTTAAGTTTAATTTTTTAAAATATATTTAGATTTTAAGCTAAAATTTTTATTGTTCAGTTCAGATACAATTTCATTCTAAAAATCGATTTCTTTTTAAAGTTTAGAATATTTTAAATAAAATTTATTAAAAATAGTTTAAACAAATAAATAACCTAACAGTGTTTCTTATCAACAATCTTGAAAGGAATTTAAATAGTAGCAAACTTCATAAAGAAAATTATATTATATATTTTGTTGCATTAGTTTTAACAGCAGTAGTTTAAAAACATATTTTAATAAATAATTATTAACAAAAATTTAGTTGATTGGCCAGATTCGTGAAGTTTTGGTTCTTTACAGGCCTGAATGTTTCTATTTAATTCAATTAAATAAAATAACCCAGTTGTTCAGATATTTAAGTGAAAAATACTTGTTTTTTAGAGTTGTTGGTTTAACTAATAGACTTTTTTAACAATATTTCCAAATTTACCTTTTAATTTTTTTTTAAGACTTTACATTTTTCTTTAAAAATGTTTGACAGTATATTTTTAAAACTAAAAACTCATACGGTAAAGGAGGTTATAAATTGCTTAATTAGTTTTTTTTTTTGCATATTCAGCTTTTAAACTTTATTAATATATTATAACGAATAGTTTATCTATAAACTTATCATAAATTATGTTAAAACCACTCTTTTATATGTTATAAGCACAAATAGAGCTTAAATATTTCTTTCTAGTTTTTAAATAAACTATAAAAAAAAGTTAGAACTGACATTAAGTAGTTATCATCGTACCAACTTAAGTAATGTACACACTTTATTGTTAGTAACATTTATTAAATTTTCTTTTAGATTAAGTTAAAAACAAGATTGTTGTTGTTTTTCTTTAATATATAAAAAAGTTAATGATAAATTTAATTTCTACAAAATAGTTACCAATATTTCAATAATTAAATAAAAGTATATGTGAAAAAAAAATAGAATTTATATGGCTTATCATTCTTATTGAAGTCATAAAACTTAAACTCACAAATTTATACCAAACACTTTAAATACTAATTACTGAACGAATTTAACTCAATTATTAGTTTGAACACGGACAGTTTTGTAAGTCACTATAAAAGTGACTAATTTTGTTTTGAAAAATAATGTAGCCGAGAGTTTTAGTCTAAAAATACACAAACTTTATATACATTTGTATAATTTTAATTTAATTAATAATTCATCTAGCTTAATTTAAAATTGAGCAACTCATTTCTTATTTTAGTTTAATAATTTATTTAAAGCATAAATTATTGTTACTTTTGGCATCTTCATACCTTAAAAAAGTTCGAATAAATTTGTTTTCGACATCATTAATTAATATACATTTCAACAACATGACACTGTAAATAATATTTCTAATAAATTTCATTTAGCCAATGGTTCGCTTATGTTTTAAATAGTTAATAATTTTAATAACATGAGACTATCGTATGAGACGTTTAAAAAAAAGTAAATTATTATTGTTTTGCATTGGAGGTATAACTTTGCTATTACATATTATTATTAATTTTAAACAAAAGTTTAAGAAATATATAAATTGAAAATCTAAAACAAACTCTAATCTAGTCAATTTTATCTTATTTTAAATTTTACTGTTTTTTTTTATTTGAAGCTGTCAACTTTAAATGGTTTGTCTTACGTTTTTGAGTATAACTTATAAACTATTATTTATCTTTTATAAGAGAGAAAACATTTTTATATTTACAATACACTAAATTTTAATACTTTTTTTAAATATTTAATTTTTATTTTAAGAGATAAAATTTTTAAGTAGAAAACATTTTGTTATGTATTTGCAATTTGTTTTATGTTTTTCTAAAACAGTCTTGAAGGACAAAAGTACAAAACAGAAAGTAACAGAAATCAGTCTAAAAAAGAATAAAAATAAGTTAATAATAATTAGATATTATTTTAATAAAAATCACAGTATTTAAATTCTTTGATAGATAATTATTATACTGAAGCTTTAGAAACTATTTTTAAAACGCCTTTAGAATTAGCGCAAGTTAAGTGAAATGAAACATTCAGAAAACATTTTCAATGAAATAAGGAGTTAAAATAAAGATTTCAACGAAATTATAATTTTTCTTATTATAATATATTTGAATATAGGTAATGTTGACAAACTTATCACGTTTAACAAAATAAAGCCTTTTAACTATTTTAAATAAAAGACTTACAATTTTTAAAAATTACTACTTTTGTTTATTTCTGTATATATTAGAGCTAAATTAAAAAAAAAAAAAATTAAAATGAGTAATTGTTTTTTTTTTCAATTAGAATATAGTAAAAACATTAAGTTTAAAAAACTTATGAAAGCTAAATATGTTACTATATATAGTTTTACTTATATTATGATTCCTATACATTGAAAGTTTTATAAGAGAATATTTTTATTCTAATTAGTTTACAGCAAATACTTTAAACCGTTTTATTTTCAATTAAAGGCTAACTTTAACAGCATCTGGAAAACTTTTATACATGATTAAATTATATAACTAGTTATTACTAAAATTAAATTTAATTAAAGAATTTGATAGCAAGAATAATTATTATTTTTAAACTAATTTGCAAAAAATAAATCGCGTCGTAAACATGTTCAAAGTTTTCTTCAGCGAAAACATTGTAAGAGAATTTCGCTCGTCGATTATTTTGTGCTGTGAAGGCGTTAGTGACGTAACATTAACTGAGGCTTTAATTTTTGTCGCAATATAAATATTAGGCTAATTTGTTGTTAAGCAGACTTGTGTTAAATTGGTCAACTGTGATTATATTTGAAAGTCACAGAATTAGTTACTTCTAATAGCAAAAGCTAAATAAGATTATTTAAACTATAGGAAAGTTCTTATTATAAGAATATAGTTTTGTAACTAATATTATCTAGTTGGTAATTGTTCATCCTCTAAAGTAAAACTAAAACTTAATTTCTGGAACTTGTAACTTTACAGAAGTAAAAAAAGTTTTTATTAAAAGTAATTTTACAAAATTTTAAAAGAAAAAATAGATTATTTTTTAATGTTCGAGTATATTATTAAACCAAAAAAAACTTTTTAAGTTTTATTAATTAAGTATTTTTTTAATTTCAATTAAAGAAAGTTTTAGGAATATTAAAAGTGCCGTTTTACATTATTTTATTAACGTGATTTTGTAGTAAATTTCAATTTTTGTTATGTAAAATATAAAATAATTTAAAATATACTTATAAGAGTTAAAACAAAATAAAGAAAGCTATATTTATGTATAACTAAAAGATCAATCTTTTAAATAAGTTTTCACTTAACTAAACCTTTAAGAGAATGCTAAGCTTATTTGAAAAAAAATTGCAATAACTAAAAAATTTGTATTTTACAAGACTTCTATCTAAATTGTAGAAAACTTTAAGTAATTAAGGTTGCAATTAATTTAATTGTTTATTTACAATATTTTCAAAATCACCTCAACTTTGAATATTGTTGTATTGAACCATTTTCCCCTTGTTGAAAATTCGTAAACAAGTAAGCAATTTTAAATAAACAGATTAATAAAAAAAATAATTATATTGGAAATGTAACAATGAAAATAAATCCTTGAATATAACTTTAAATATACAATTATTGATTAAGATTCAAAATACTTTTATCTTTCGATTAAAAAGCTTTTTAATTTATTAACATAATTTATCTATATGAGATTACCATTGTTAGTAAAAAAATTATAAGTGAGATTAAATATGTTATATTAAAAGATTTTTTTAAATCAAACAATTAGTTTAACGAGTTAGTTCTTGATATTAAATATAGAAAAATAACTGTTAAGTAGTTATGTAAAATAGCAAAACTTGTTTGCTAAAAGCACTAGTAAAATATAATTCGTGTTAACAATGAGATAATAATTTGAATACTAGTCCTGCCTATTTTGAAGAGAAAAAAATACTAAGTTTTTGATATCTAAGTAACTGTATATACCTTTTTTTTAAGTTGAGAAAGTGTCAGTTTCTTCTCTAATTTAAAACATTATTCAAAATAAATTATGTTTAACGAATTTAGTAAATAAACAGTTTTCACTGAACTACAAAATAATTAATGAAATATACCGGCAAGATCAACAACAACAGCACCCAAGACAACCTCCGGCCGGTTTCGTCCTAATAAGCATTCATCAGGCAGGAATCGTCGCGAGAAACCGAGAAACAAGTTCTTATTTAACTTTTGCTTTTAACAATTTCTGTTACTTTCACAGTTTTCTGATATTAGATAAGTACTATATTGTTATACTAAAATTAACTCATTGGTATTTTATCTGAGTTATGCATCGTAACAGTTCTTAAAGAAATCACTAACAGCAAAAGCCTAAAATATTATAAACATAAACACTGTAATATAGAGTTAGTTTATATTGTTAAATATTTAATGTTTATTAGTTAAATTTAAAAATAAAACAACTGAAATCATCGTTATTTAGAACTATTTATGTTTAACAGTGATTAAAGATAAATTATAGATTTAAATTAAAACATGCTTTTTTTTAATATCTCGATACTTTGTTTTACATTTTAAGCTTTAAAAAACGTTTTTATTTGTAAAACTTTTAAATTATTTTAATGGTTTTTAAAAGCCTAACAACATCAGTATAAACCACTAGTCACAATTAGAGAGACTAAAAAACAAATTTTGACTAATAATTAAAAAAAAATTTAAAATGATGAGTTAGGTAAATACTAAAAAATTTATTCCAGTTTAAACAGCACTATTTTTAATTTTTATAAAATTAAAAAAAAATTATTATAATTTTTTGTTTATTTTCTTTAAATTTTAGATCTACCAAAAGGGTAAATATTTGAAAAATAGGTATTACCAATTTTAGACCAAACAGTAAATTAACTTTTTAAAATAATTAATGTCTTAAACAAAATTATACAGACTAAAGTCACAAACTTTTATTTACATTTCTAATACAAAAACTGAAATGTTTCATATTTGACGAAGTTTTAGAAGTAACTTTGTTTTTAAGTCATTGTAGTTATGACTGACAAATTTTATTCGTTTTTTATGTTGAAGAAAAATATTTTTACTAAAACTATATGTAAATTATGAAAATAAATCGAATTTTAAATCAAAGAAAAAAAAGCTATAATTTTTAACAAGCACAGTTCTGATAGAAAAACTGATCATTAAATTGATAATTTTATTTAGCTAAAAAAATTATAGCTTTCTTTAACCAAAAGCATAGAGAAAGTATTAGTCACAACTAGAGTGACTTACAAATTCTAAAGATCAATACCTTCATTTATTCAAAGTGATTCAGTGTGTTGCATTTATTTATGTTAGTTTGTTTGTGTTAGTTTATGTTAGTTGTGGGTTAAACTATAATTACACATGTAGCACGTCTAAGTTTATGTATTTTTCCAGCTTAAAAACTAACCTAGTTAAAACTTATAATATATAAATTATATAATGAATTATATAAATTTTTAAAGTTTGTATTTAGATAAAATATATGTCATCAAACTAAATCTAATAAACTATCAAAAAAGTTATCAATACAATGTAGTTGAACATTTTGTTAAATTATTATCTAGCAAACTTGCTTGTTAATAAGTCACTGTAGTTGTGACTAAACCTTTGTTCTTAACTTAAATAGTTACTGAAAAGAAAAACATTTAAAAAGTGTAGTCATATTACATATGCTTTTAAATTTATATCTCAATAACGATCATTTTGTTTGAAAAAGTGTTATAAGTTAAAATGCAGAGTATAGAACTATTTTGTAGAACTGAGTCATATAGTTTCATAGCTAAATCTTAACGTAAAAAGTTTCAAAGTCTATATGTTAAAAAAATAAACTTAAACTGTTATTTAACTACAATAAGTGTAAAGTCATCTTTTCATAGCAAAGAATTTTCTAAAAAGCTAGTCAAATATTTATCCTAAACTACGTATGTAGTACATAAAAGTGAGTACTAACCCTAGCTGTTCATAATCAAATTCAGAAAATAATGAAATCTACTAAAATATATTATCTAATAGAGAATTACACTTAAAATAAAATGATAGATTCTAACAGGATTTATTAAAGTTTGTATGAAACAAATTACTTAGAATTGTAAGTGTTTTATTATTTAATCGAGTGTCTCCATAATAACATAAAATGGTAACTAATAAAATAAACAAACAAGATCGTGTATTGATAAACAGAAAATTATGAGCTCAAAAAGTTTTATCTAAATTATATATTGCACAGAAATAGAAAAATATTTTGATTGTAAAGCCACTTACCATGTATAGAAAGTTATCTTTTGTCAAGGATAATATGCCCGCTAAAATCAAAAATTAACTAAAACAACAACAACTCAAATAATAGACTGCTATATTATATAATTTTGAAATATTTGATGTAAAATGATTTGTTATAAAGTTAACAATTAAAAGGTAAATAATTGTAACATATAGACTAAAAGGTTGAACTTTTTATCGAATAAAGCAATTACAAGTAATAAACGTCATAATTTATAGTAAAAGATCAATGTGATTTGAATATTTGCTGAATCAGCAAACAAAGAAGCTTTTTTTTCCATTTGTATAATTTAAAAAGTTTTTTTTTAATTTGTCTGAGCAAGGTTTGTTAGGAAAAAAGGTACAATTTAAGAATTTAAGAAAATATATATTTTCTTTATAACTTTTATATATATCATATATGCAAATCAAACTTAAATTTTAGTATACTTCCCTCTATCAGATACATCTAAAAATTTTGGAATTTTATAGACTTTTTACCAAAAAATAATCTAATTTTGACAGATTATCACTAACATTTTGTAATTCTTATAACTTGCTTTAAACTTCAAATTAATTTATTAATAATCATCATAATTCTTGGTATAAAATAAGTTTTTTACAATATTAATGTGTTAATAATTTTTTAAATATGTTTTTAATTGTTTTAAAACCTTACTTAAAATAACTATTTTATTTCACTTTGGCTGTGTATTTAATTACTGTCAATAAACTTTATTGTTACTTTCCGTGACTACTGGGTTCTGGGTTGCTAAGCAAACAAGCTAGATAAACAATTTTAAAAACTCAGACTAGTTTGAACATATTAAGACTTTTAAAAAACTTAGGTGTGTTTTTAAAATTTTATTTCAACTATTTTGAATAAATTTCTGAAAATGGAAAAAAAAATTTAGATTGTAGACTATTAATCAAATTTTTTCTAGTCGAGCTACATATTAAGTATTTTAGTGACGTTGACTTTTTTAGTATTCGAGTAAGATTAACAGCGAATTCTTCAGTTTTTTGTTTTTAAACTTTTAAAAAACTTAGGCCGGCATTAAGTAAACATTGGGATTTAACTTAATAATTAATGCTTTAAAAAGTAAAAACCAGGTATAAGACTCTATTTGATTTCTACCAATTTTAAATGTTATTATTTTATTAAAAGGAATTGAAAGTTAAATATGTTTAAAAATTAACTCATATTTTTTTAAAGACAAATCGTTAAGAACTAGTTTTACAAAGGTTGTTAAGTTTTCTAAATTGTTTTAAAAAGTGCAAATTATTTGAAAACTAAAGATTCTTTTTAACAATTAATATATAAAATGAACATTTTAAAATTTCTTAAATATATAAAAACAGGACAAAAGTGACCAAAAAATGTTATTAAAGCACGGTTTTTTAGGAAAGTTTAAGGAATTTAACAAATACTAATGGTCACAAGCGGTATCTGATAAGATTTCAAATATAATAGAAATTGAAATATAAAAATATCATAACTTTTTGAATTAACTTTTTAGGTCACTATTGATTATGACCAAAACATAAACTAAAATACAAAAACTCTACGTATATACACTTAAATAATTTAGTGTTTACATTACACAATATGACTGTTTCTGATGAACAACAACACTATTTTTTTCACTAGAATTAATAAAAATATAACGAAATTATAGTTCTTACAGTATAATATTTTTCAAAATTTTGTTAATAACAACATAATTGAGGTTAAACTTAAAAGAGATAGAATTTAAAATTTATAAGTATTATTTATTACGAAATATTTCGCCTAATTAAAAGTTTCTATAAGGTTATTGCTGTAGTGAGTTAAGCTCAAAAGGTCATTAAATGTGTAAAAGATAAGGTTAAAGAGTAAATAAAAAAAATATCGTAACATTGAATGTTAAAAAACTTATTTGTACTTCTTATAAACAACAGTTAGTAATTGCACTATAATATCTTATAAAACTTGCTCTTAGTAATAACTAGGCAAAAAAATGTTGAACGGATTTTATTTTTTACTTAATCCCTGAACAACAGAAACCATAAAAATTTGTAAGTAGATTTTATGACTTGATAAATAGATTATTTTGGAAAGTAAATACAACTTTTTTACATGAATTAGTACTGGTATATATTATTAAAATTATTTTAAAGTTTTACCGTATATTCAAGTTATGTTCATGACTTTTTAAGCTATGTTTTATTTCAGTGTTAAAAATTGTATTTTTTTTTACTTAAAATTTGTTTTCTCGTTTTATTTGTCACAAAATAAAGTTTTTATAAGCTTAATGAAACAATCACCAATGTCACGAAAAATATTAGTATATAGATAAAACATTAGTCACAATAGTAGTAACTTACAAACTAAAAGTATACAATCTGGTTGGAATTTTTAAACTATTCAGTTATTTATATTATACATTAAAGTGTCAGTTTGTTTTTTCACCTGACTTCGGTGTGAAACACCTTTTTACTTGTTTAGATAAATATAATTTTTTAGCCTACAAAGTTTTATATTGAGACATCTTTTTAAACAAATAAAACTTCAGATTCTTAAATAGTTTAATCATTAACAGTTTATTATCATTCTATTAGGTTAAACTAACTAATTAATACTTATGATCGTATAAATGTTGTAAATTTACTCAATTCGTCAATGTCTTATATACGCTATTTTTAGAAAATACACGGCTAGAATTTCATACAAAAAAATTTAGTTCTTTAGACTTCGTAACCGTTCTGAAAAAGTTTCTAGTCCTAATTTAGAAAAAATATTTATTGATAAAATCGTTAGATTTACTGAGTGCTTTAACAGGTATTCAACACAATGAAGTAATAAAACAGTTTTAATTGTAAAACTATAACAATAAATATAAATAAAGTCATAAATACGGAGACTGAGAGTCTGAAAATTACTCACGATATAATATTTTTATACGAAATAACTTATGTTTTTAGAAGTATAAAAACTTTTTTTTACTAACAAATACAAGAGTCAAATAACACTTGATAAATTCTAACCCAAAAAGATAACTTTAAAAACACCTCTTCAAATTAATTCCACCAAATTAGTTTTATATCAGCTTTTAACCAGCATTACTTTTATACTTTTTTAATCTTCTTAAAACGAAAGTACTAGCGTGAATTGAAAGCGTGTTATTTGTTCATTTTTAAGACAGTGGAAGCATTATTGTACTCTATACAATAATTTTGTTATACCTATAAATTATTATCTACTGTCTGAACAAAAGAGTTCTCATTCTCTTTTGACACTGGAAAAAATAAAAACGGTTTTAAATCTATCAATAACTATATTATGGTTTTACATATGATTTTCTTTTTTAAATATATAAACTTTAAAAAAAAGTATAAATAAATATTGTATTTAAAGGAGTTATCAAACAAACTTCCTTATAAGGTTTATAGTATTCATAGTATTTATATTTACAATAATTTAAGATAAAAAAACCATGTCTATTTAATATTACGGATGGGCGTCAGCTTGGCACGATAGGACACTTTTAAACGAGATGACACTTTTGCACAAGGAACACTTTTGCACGAGACAATTTGTCACGACTCTTCTGCACGAGCGTCTATTTAGCACGATAAGATACTTTTGCACAAGTTGAAATTTTTTTTTCTAACTTTAATTTTTTTTATTTTTTGCTGTAACTATCACCTCTAACACTTACCATTAGTCAGTAAACTTTTATTTATATTTTATGGATTTTTTATAACATTTCATAACGTTTTTTAGTTTTCTGTATTAATATTGATTGATAACTTTATTAGGTTTACTTTTTTTTTCTATTTCTGTCACCGCTAGCCCTTACCTTCAGTTAGGTTTTTTTCTGTTTTTTATTAATTTATCTTATTTTTCTATAGTTTATTGTATTCTATTTGGTATTTTTTTGTTTATCACTGTTACCTCACTGTTATCACTGTTACCTCTGACCCTTACCCTCGGTTGGCAGCTTGGTTTTTATTTTTTATTTTATTTATTAGCCTTTTTTTTTCCTCGTAAAATTAATTGTATGTTAAAGGTAATTTAATTATATAACTTTAATGTGAGGTTTTATTATTTAAGTCTATGAGCAAAACAACTTATTATAAAAAAAAATACTTTTTTTTAGCAAATATGTGAAAGAAAATGGTGCAAAGTATATTTCTACCAAAACAGTGTGAAACAAACCTCGACTTTCGGTTGTGCTTTGAATGTAATTGTGACGTAACAATGATTTAAATTGAGAATTATATTTCTGTTGCAAAATATATTTAAGCTAAAATTCCTAATATCACTTGTTTGAAATTGCAGGTTGACAACGCTTAAATTTTAAAAGTCACGGTAATTGTGACTATAAATTATCATAGTATAAAACCATTTAGTTTACATAAATTTTTAAATAAGAAACACAAGTTTTAATTAGAAGTGGATTTGCAGATTTTAAACTTTATTAAGTTTTTTAAAGTATTAAAAAACTACCTGTGTATAAAAGTTTTTACATTTATATTACAAAATTGTAAATATAATTTTGTTTGGAAGTTTATTTAACTTTTGCTACAATAATCTTTTATTATAGAAAAATATAACATGACTTTTGTCCTAAAAAAATAAAAAATAAGAGTTATAATTACGGTATAAATAAAAAAAAACTTTGTTATAAATATATTTTAATTTTGATAAGTATTTTATATATCTTTCTATTTATCTTCAAATAACTGAATAACTTGTAAAACCGTTTAATATTACAAATGTTCTAACACTTTTATATAAATACAATTACTAATGGTTAGAAAGCTTTAATAAAACATTCTTATATTATTTTATATTTATAGAAAGTACTATCTTAAAACTATTTTAAACGGTAGTTTTGTTGTAAATATTTTGTAATGTTTTGCTGAGTATTATGTTAAAAATAATTCAAACATTAAAATTTATTAACTTTATGATGCTATCTTTTTGTAAACACCATACAAAAAAAAATACAAGTTTAACAAGTATGTGTTTTTTGTAGAAAAATAGTCTGTTAAAGTATTATTAATTATAATATGAAAGAAATTGTTTTTAATGAAAATCCAATTCATTAAAGGAAATCAAGCTAAGCTGTTTACAAGTTTAAGAAAAAAAGTGTTTATATAAGTAAAGTCATACAAAAAGGTGACAAAATGTATGTAAAAAGGTATATATTTCTTTAAATTGGATGTTTTATACAACAAACTGAAAAACTATTTTTTTTGCTGGTGATTAAAAGTTTAGATTGACTAATTATAGTATTGTTATATATTTTTAGAATATACACCGCTTTTGATTTTTATTGTAATTATGTTTTTAGATTAAAACTTGGTTATATTTATAATATCATTAGACTACACTTACAGCTTTATTTTTATTTCTTTAAATTTTTAAGTAAAAGCTAACATTTAAGTTTAAATTTTTATAATAATTTTCTTAATATAAAGGAGTTATCTTAAAATTAACTTCGAGTTTTATAAAATTGCCTAACGATAAATTATAATGCAATAGCTGTATGTAGCAACTATTTACAAAACATAAGTTAAACTTTTTTACTTATGTTTTAAGTTTTAGAATTTATGACTAAAGTAGTTAATTGTAAAGAACTTTGATTACAACGTATTTTATGACTCGATAACCGAAAGATATATAGTAAGACCAAAACTTTTAAGCACTTTTTACTGTTTATAAAGCTTTACATAGTATGAATTTAATTTAATTGCTTTGTTTTCAAGTTTATACGCTACTAAAATGTAAGAAGTAGGTTTAAAACTAAAATAAATCAAAAAGCGGTATTTACTGTCCACGTTTTACTAAAATACTCTAAATTTGTTAATTGCCAAGAAAAGACCTATGTTTTTAAACTTGAAAATATATTGATTTTATAAAAATCAGCTTGCTTTATTTAATAATTTTAACCTTATTCTAGATATTTTAGAACTTTAATAGAAACAGTACACATCTTTTAACAGATAAGCTTATTTATTTTCATATTGTAAAAAAAGTAAAAACTCAATTTGTTCTAAATAAACTAAATATTTATAATTTTTGCACAAACTAAAATGTTAATCTACAACTTTGCGTAATTAATATAACTAAGTGTTTTTTTTATTTTTTATACTTTAACATGTTTTTAAAACAACCATTAATTGTTTATAGAACGACAAACTATGTGCTAAAAAGTTTAGTCGAGTGTTTTTTTGAATAGAAGTACATTTCTTTTATCAAGTCACACACCTTGGATACAGTTAAAGGCTTATGCAGAAGAAACAAGTTATTAGTAAGATACTAATAACATTACTTCATTAATGAGATACTTACTTACTAAGATAAAAATAACTAAACTAGTAGCTTTCACTTTTAAGGTTATATGTAAATTATAAACCATTTGATGCAATAAGATTTGTTAAAATCGAAATTGTTTAGAATAATAAATTGCTAAATAAGATATATATAATATATATATATATATAAGTTAAATATATAGTCATGTTGTAATCAACTAATTGATACCTACAACCAAAACTTTTATTTTATTAACAATTTAACCAAAAATTGATGATATATTTGATACTATTTTGTAAGTTACTGTATAGTAGCTACTATTTAAAAAAAGTTCTATAGTTTCTTCACAACTTTTTGCAATTTTATATTTTTAAATTATATTTTATCATATAGTATGTGCATTAATAATATTTTTAATGTTTTTGTAATGGTTTACTTAATACCAAAGTTTTTGACTTTACAAATGTTTTTAACAAAATAAATATATCCTAAGATCACGATTAAAATAGACCATGAATTTATACTAAATTAATAAAATAAAAACAAAGTCTTATTTATATTTTTATACCAATAGATTTTTGAAAAACTATAATTTCTATTCTTTAAAAAGTTTTTTATACCTTTTTTTAACTATAGTTATCGCGTTTTGATTTGTTATGCAAACTATATCAAATTTTTTAGTTATAAGAACTTACAATAAAACAAGAATTTACAACTAACAATCCAAATTTTATGAAGTATTTTGTTAACATATATCATAAATAAATTCAATTAGAAAGCACCAAAACCGTTTTGTGATATTTAATTAGTTAAATTTAGTATCTAAAATATTTTTTACAAATAAGTCTCTTACTTCGTTATTCTATCTATTATCAAATACAAAATAAAATTAATCTTAAAATCTTTGTTTTTCAAAGAAATATTAGCAATTTTGTGTTCTGAATTTTAAAAATGTTTTATTTAAATAATAAAAAACCATAGGACTTTTCAATGAAATGAATTCAAAGTCTAAAAGTTAACATGATTTTTATTTTATTGAACTAATTGATTGAAATCAAGACAACTGCTGTAATATTATTTAAAAGCTATTGAAATAATACTTTATTTTTTAATTATTAGTTTAATATCGAGCACAGATAATGTTGTAATTGTTATTATTAAACTTGGTTACAAAAAAAATATGTTGAAAAAATTAACTTTAATTTTATACAACTTAACAATATTAATTTTAATCACAAACTGATACTGGCATAAAACACTTTAAATCACTAAAACTTATTACATATAGAAATTTGAAAATGATTAACAGTTTGTTAGTCACTGCATTGTGACCTCTAATAATTAAATTGACGATTTTACCTGAGTACTTTCAACGAAATATTTTGTTAAAATCATAATGTAGCTGTACATAAGTTTTAAAATTTATCTCAAAATACTTAAAATCTTTCAACTTAAGCCATATGTCGTTACAATAGTCAAATATTATAATTTTAAAAGGTTTATATGTTTCTAAAAAGTTTTGAGCTTTGTTGATGAAATACAATTTTAAAACAAGTAGTAACTATCTTCGTTGGTATTTCTTAGGGTGTATTATTTGTAATGGAAGTTTATTTTTAACAAAACCATAAAAGTTCTAAAATGTTTTAATATTGTAAGAAAATGTATTAACATCTACATAATAACTATTGAAATAACAAATACTTTTTCGTTTTGTGTAACCTATAAAACTTCTAACGAAAATGTAATTATCTATAACCATGATTTGAAAACGATTTATATACTTAATCTTAGATGTAAACTGTAAATTTTGATAAATACAACAAATAAAATAAACTAGTAAATGTAAATAAAAAAAACTATTTTTTAACTAGCTTACTAGATTACTTAGCTCTACGCTACGGATTTCTTGAAAAATTAAAGATTAATTGACTTAAAAATTAAATTTTTTATGCTATATGTGAAATAACTTTTCAATCGTTAAAGAAAAAAATCAAACTTTTCGACATAATTTTACAGATACACACTAATTATGAACATAGTTATTTTCCGGTTCAAATGTTCTCTTTTTATTAAAAAAAGGTCATTTTAGTTATAAAATTTAATACTTAATATAATAGAAAACATTTGTAATATTTTTAGCTTGCCATTATTAATTGTATAGTTTTTTTTTTAATTTTAAGTAGAAACACAATGATTACTTTTAATTTTATTCAAATTCTAATTAATTTTTACTAAATTAAAGTGTTAAAAATGTAATAACTTTAAACTGTTATTTTTGAATGCTACTATCTTGATAGAGTATCTGTTTCAAGTTTAACCTTATACTGTATTAACTATTATTGCTATGTTGTGTTTTAGACAACTAAATCAGTTTGGTTAGGTTCTATAAGTAATGTTTTATATTCGGTTTTATTTAGTATAAAATCAGCTTTATAAATTTTAATACTGAATTACTAAAAGCTATAGCTGTTATAGGTTATTAACTTATTTGCTGATTATGTTACGTATACAAAATAAAGAATTTAATTATTTTCAGCTACGGAGTTAAACTCAAAGAAAATTATTTACAGACTTTTTAATAACTAAGAATAATTTATTTTCTTACACAACAACCAGCAAAATAAATACTTTACATCAGAAATTTAAATTAAAACACAAACTGGTGCTAACATTAAAAAATTTAAATAGTTTCAAGATTTTTGAACAACATTAAGATATGTTTCTTATTTGTACGTTACTGCAAATGTGACAAGTTATTTAAAGCTCATTGGTTTCGTAAGTTTATTGTTGCATTAACTAAACATAAAATTATGTAAATGAAACTTTTACTATTTTTTATTCTTTACCCCTCTATATTTTATATAAGAACTTAATAAGGCTATTTTAAATTAGAAATTAGTCTAAAGATTAACAATTTCAAAATCTAGTTAAAGCAAGCAATTTTTTTTTCAAATATGTAAAGTATTTTTGTATTAGGCGGTTTATTAATTGTACATTAAGTGAGAACCGCAAAAAAATGTAAAAGTATTTCCTGCTTTACGAAGAGGTTTATAAGTTTTATTTACTTAGTTACTTTACAGATGAGTTGTTTTTTTCTCAGTTTAAAACTAGTAAACTAGTTTTATATTGTTTTCTGTTACATAAGTTCTTAAGTTTATTAAAAAAAAAATTGATTATTAACTATATTTTTACACAGTTGAACAAGATTTGTTTAAAATGCTTGTCATTAAAGAAACTTATAATATCTAGTTCTACCGAAACTAAACATTTCCGAATTTATAACATTTTACTGAACATAATAAAGCTAACTGTTTAGTATTGACAATGATAAAAGTTTATCTAAAATATATTTTTAATTTGTTCATGATTCTAATAAAACTTGGTTGATCCACAACAAATTTAGTTTAAAAACAACCATAAGTAAGTAAGAAATTTTATTTTATTAATTTACTATTAGTTTCGCCTATGATATGATCAATTAAGACAAATAGCCTAGAAATGTAATAACATTTTTTTAGTGGGACATATATTGAACATTGTCTTGAATTCAAATTATGCAAAATAATAACACAAACTTATACTAACGCTTGTAGAACTAATCACTGAAAATCTTAAATAAATAAAATGCCACCTTCTTCAGTTTGTAAGTCACCACAAATGTGACTAATGCTTTTTTGTTTTAAGAATTGCATAAGATTAGATTGTTTTTTCTATATACTACAGATATCTATTGTTTTCAAAACTTGTATAAAAGTTTTCTTTTAAACATGTAACTTTAATACAAAACGTTGATAAGTACATTAAAAAGTTAGTTATTGATTTACAGTTTAAAGATTTACAAAAAGAAGTTAAATGAGTCGAAATTTTATTATATATGAACTAACTTCATAATAGTTAGAATTAATAAACTTCATAATTTTATATAATTTATACACTCATGTGATGAATCGTCTAATAAACAACGTATTTTAATAACTAAAAGAAAGCAAGTAGATTATGAATACTAAATAAGTTCAAGTATAATATTTGTTGTATTTAGTCTCATTTTTGAAAAATGTTTGTAAACTAAGTATAAAATTGTAAAAATATATTTTTTTTATACAAATACAAAACTTCTCTTTAACAAACAAACCGTACATGGTTTTTTTTATATCAGTGTTAAGTTAATAATCGAAATATTTTTATTTAAAATCTCACTAAGTTTTTGAAATTTAAGTTATGGACTAAAGCTAACTTTTTAATATTTATAAAGACTAAAAATATTGATAAACTATTAATGTATTGGTGATTATTATATCAAAGTTTAGTTTTTCATAACTTAACTTAGTTTTAAACTCAACCTATAAATATAGAAAAATATGTTAATTGACATTCTATAGTTTTGTCCGTTTATTAAGACTATAATTAAGATATTATAGTTTATAATTGAGATAAAATAGTTTTGTTCGTTAATTTAAAGTTTATATTTTATGTACTATAATAATCTTGAAGAAATGTAAACATTAATGCAATCTTAATAACATAGCATATAACAAAAACTGATAAGTGCTTAACTATTAACTTTTGGTTTATTTAAGCAAAATTAGTTTACTTTCGATTACTATAAATCTTAAAAATGTAAGGTTTTTACAAAACTTAGAATTAAAATTTCCAAACTAAACAAAATATCGGAATTAATTAAACAAAACATGTATAAAAAAAATAACAACATAAAACACAGTTATACGGTGCAATGTTTCAATTTGTGTTCTACTATTATTTTAAGATGTTTTGCCATTCAAATCGTATATGTTCTATTTACAGTTTAAAATAATAAAATTAACGAACTTAATTTTTATTGTACAAAAAATATTAAAACAGTTGAGAGATTAAAACTGTTTCGTAAAACTAAGAGTATTTTTTACATAATTATCTAATGTAAATTAATTACAAAATGATAAAATGGGAAATTTCTACTTAATTTAAAACATGTCTCTTGATGATGACTCACAGACTGATAGTGGAATTAAATATACTAATTTTGAAACATTTTTAGAGAACCTAGTATATTAAAAATCATAGTTTGTAAGTCATTAAAATTGTAACTATCTTTTTGGTTTAAAAACATGTGAGTAGACATTTTTTGAGCACCAATAATAAATTTTTTATTAAAGCTTTGTGTACCGTTTTAAGATAAAAATATATTTCAATAAACCAAAAACTTTTTTAGTATTATTAGAGTAGCTAAATTCAAATAAAGATTTGGGAACAGTTTATGATTTTAATTTACTCTAAGTTATAATTTTTGTAAACTGCATCAAACTTTAATAATGTACTAGCTTTCTGTACTTTTTTTACAGTATATAATATATTTTTTTACTTTATTTGTAACAACATATTCGAAAGAGAATTTATCAGAAAATGCAACTTTGACTAAGATATAGTCACAAAAAAAAAACTTTAAACAAATAATTGATAAAAATTTTTCAAACACAGTCCGAGTTTGTAAACTTAATAAAGAGTCCTTACTAAACCATACCAAATAACTAAAAAATATACAAGGTTAAGAAGAATATTTAATTAATAGTATTTATTATTGAGTAAAACTTTATTAGTAAACTTTAAACAAAAGCTACACAAGAAAGACTAAAACATATTACGTTTATTCAAAATGTTTTTTTTTATTTAAAAACATTAATTAATTTAAATATAATTATAATTTATCAGATTAAGAAGACTTCATGCTTTGAAGCAGCTCAATTTTGAAAACAACACAACTGTTGCTAAATCATCAATTTTCTAATAAAAAACTCAAATCATTGTACTGTACACTTCTGTATTTTAAACAGTGTTTAAAGATAGATTATAACTTTAAGTTAAAAATATTAAGCAAAATGCTTTTTTGAAAAACTTGGATACTTTGTTTTAAACTCGAGCTTTTAAAAGTATTTTTGTTTGTAAAGTTTTATCGTTCTCTAATTTGTTTTCTCCTAGCCTAACAACATCAAGATAAAAAACTAGTCACAATTGAGTTACTAAAAAAAAGAATCTTTTGCTTGTAATAAAATGAACTTTTAAAACTGTGACTTAATTATACAAGATATAAACAAATCTAAATTGGTACAGCACTATTTTAATCTCCATGTAATTTTAAAAACAATGGTTTTTGATTATTGATTTTGTAGCTTATTTTCTTTGGTTCTACTAAAAGAGTAACATTTAAAAAAACGGTAGCACGCTTATAAAGCAAAAAGTGTATTAACTTTTTGAATCAAGTACTGCCTTAAACAAAGTCATACAGTATAAAGTCACAAACTTTACTTACATTTTTTATAACAAAAACTGAAAAATTTATATATTTTATTTTGTTTATAATGTAACTTAGTTTGTAAATCATTATAGCTATGACTAACACATTACATTCTATTTTTAAGTTATTGAAAAATTTATTTTACTAAAAACTAAACCACTATAAACTAGCATAAATCTGATTTTTTTCAATTAATGATCTTCATTGAGATAAGTTTCAATGATGAATTTTTAAATTTTATTACAATACAATGTTTTGCTCGTTTGAAAACGAGATCTTCAGTTGTTTAAAATCTTATTCAAATAGAATTAAATAAAAATTCTATTTGAATAAGATTTTAAACAACTGAAGATCTCGTTTTTACACAAGTGAAACATTGAATTGAAATAAAATTTGAAAATTTATCATTGATAATTCTCCTTTTATTTAAGTTGAGAACTTTGATTGCAACCTATAAAGTAAAAAGTACGAAAGATAAGTTTTAAGTAAATAAAAAGCGATTTGAATTTTGAATAACTTTCAAATTAAAGTTAAGTTTTATATATTTTTTCATTTTCCTAACAATTAATAGATAATTGTAGATTTTATTTGTTAAATTTAAATTCTAAAAAAAACCTAAAGTATGAAGTTTTATAAGCTCTGATTACAAAAACATTAATTTACAATCATGTTTTAAAATTTCTCATGTTGACTTAGGTTAATTCTATCCTGCAAACTAATACTGATATCTTATAACACAAATGTTAGAATGGTTTTAGATAAAGTAGTTGTGTCCAAGTAAGGCAGTTTTTTAAGTCACTGTAATTGTGACTGAAATATTTGTTTTTTCAAGTCAGCTATTAAGTAATTAAACTTTTCTTAAGAAAATATTCAACTTGACACTTTTTATAAGTTTTAAAACTACAAATATATTTAACAAGAAAGTAAAGATTTATTTTTATTTTTTTCAAATTCATTTGATTCAAAGTAGTGTTCATTTACAAAGTAGTATAAAGTATAAAATAATTTTAATGAAGACTTAGTATATTTCTTTTAACATAAAAATCTAAAAACTAGTTGTTTTATTTTAGTCAGATCAAGGATAAAATTAGTTTATAAAATAATAAATATATAATGATTAACTTAACGTGGCTACTTTCTAAAGGCACCAACAGTAGACAATCTGAAAACTTTTTAAAGATCTCATTATAACAACAGTTATTAATTGTATTATGACCTCGATGAAACCGTTTATATTATTATTTGGTTAGTTAGACTGATGGAAAAATGAAAATTTAGTTTTCTTAAGTAAAACTGGTTTAAACAGTTTGTAATGTTGTAAAAACCTTCTTAGTAACAATTAGAAAAGATTATTTTTTAAGTTTAAAATTTTGTACTTATTTACTTATTTTAATTCTAAAGTAATTCAATCTTGTTTTTAAAATCTTTTTAAAAGATTTTAAAATAATTCTTTAAAATAGAATTCTTTTTTCAAAATAATTTACTTATTAATTACATCTAAATCTAATTAAATAAATATTTAAACCAGATAATGATAATTTTCGTGGAAAATAAATATATCATGCTAAGTTCATTTAATTTCATTATATTTTTAATTAATATAAACCATTTTCATTAACTTGCAATGGTTATATAAATTAAACATAAAATATAAAAATATTATATAGACTTTGAGTTTTTTCAAACTTTTTTTATTAGTATGAACATCTAATATTTGTACTTTAATTAACTTTTTTTAATATCTAAAATTATTAGACTGTTTAAAATTACCTCATGTTTCATATCTAAAACTTAAAAAATATCTTAATTTATTCAATTATTTATGTTTTTTTATTAACAATTACGTCATCTTACTAAGTTTAACAAAATATCAAAAATAATATTAAACAACAAATCTAAGTATCTAGTAAAAGTAAAATTAACAAACTAGTTCGTTTGTAAGTCACTGTAGTTGTTACTAAATGTTTGTCTTTAGTTTACTTAAATACTGAAAATAGTAAAACACTTAAAATTTGTATTCATATTATGAATGATATGAAGTATGTTTCACAATAGCTAACATTTTTCTGTAAAAATTATTGTATTAAAATATGAAAAAACGTAACGT
>NW_028139654.1:0-53896 GCF_965202585.1 Thalia democratica
TATAAAAAGTTATTACAAGAGCAAAATACTAAATTGTCTTTAAAATCACTGTCCTTAAAAAATTCACAGTTTACATTATTTTTACTTATCCCTTGTTTTTACATAATTTTTACTTATCCAAGTTAACTTAAATAGTTTCTTAGGAACTAAGTCAGGTTTTATGAAATAACTAAACAACAACTTTAATGTATATTATACAGTTGCTGTTACTTGATGTTTTGTAAATCTTGTATCTTTTTTTTTTTTGATAGTCGTGATGATTTAATTACAAAGTATCAAAAATTCCACAAACTGAGCTTTAGTTGTAATGGCCCTGGTTTAAAAATATCAACATTTGTTTCAAGAAGTTATACCTAAATGACATTATTTACATGCACTCATTAATCATTAACAAAGAGTTTACAAAGATGTTTTCCTTATTGAAAAAACTAATTATAACATTTATTAGTACAACTGTCACTACCGTAGTATGAATAATTTACCAGACTATTAACAGAATAATCATGATGTGTATAAAAATCTCCAGGCACTGGGTTCAAGGTTTATCTGATAATTCTGCAAAAAGTATATTTTTCTGTGATTAGCCGAACTTATATTATATATAAATAAATATGTGTGTGTAAATGTCATTTTTTCGTGTTGTGATAATATTTAACAATATTAATAATACAGTTTAATTCAAAGAAAAAGTTAAATATAGTTTTTCCTACTGTTACATCATTTATTTTCTTTTAGAATTTAGAATATTATGAATATAATATATTTAAATTTATTTCACTTTGTAAAGAACGTTTCACTGATGAGTCTTGACCAAAAAAATTTATGGTTTTAAAAATGTTATATTAGTTTATTTTTCAGTTTTGTACTAAAAAAGTTTTTTTTGTTTAATTGTATATTATTGTTAACTTTTATGTATTTATTGACTATTTTGTTTAATTTATTGAGCAATAAGTTTAGTTAATGTTTACTAACTAGACAAAATTTAGACTACTCTTGTATTTATACCTGACAAACTGCATTAGCTGTGAAACAATTGTAGTACATCATTACACATTGACTAGATATTACTACATGAGTTTTATACTTTTATTCAAACTCTTGAATACTTACAGATTGGGTGTTATAGAAATTGAGTTGTACCACGACCATGCACCAAAAACTTGCCGAAACTTTGCAGAATTGTGTAGAAGAGGTTACTATAACAACACTAAGTTTCACAGAATTATCAGCAATTTTATGATACAAGGCGGAGATCCAACCGCTACAGGTAAATACTTAAGTTATAATTATAACTTTTTAACAGATGAAAAAAATGGTAGAGCTTTTGTTTTTATTGCTTTGTATGTTTTATTTATAAATTTTTCTTAAAATTTATTTAAATAAAATTTTATTTTAAATCTAATTTATGTTCCTTTAATTCTCAAAAATATAATTTATTTTCAAATCGTGACTTTGAAGTTTAATAAGTCATGAAGTAATTGTTTTTTCACATTTTATTGTTTGATTTAAAAGTAGTACAAAGCAAATACCAATTTAAAAAATAAAATTAATTTAGTGTTGTCAAATAATATAACAATAAATTACTATATTTAAAACTATATATTTTTCAGTTATCAAGTGTGCGCTCAACTTAAATATAGTTATTTTGATTTTTAAGGTAGTTTGGAGTATATATTTATTTTTCAAATTCATCTTACTTTAAAAAATAAAAGCTAATCTATGATCAATTAATTGATATTATAATTATCTACACAAGTAAAAAGTTCAGCTGGTTTGCTATAAATGAAAAACTTAAATTTAAAAACAGGCTCAAAATCGCGCTAAACTTGACATAGTGAAGTTTTGTATAACATCAATAATTTTAAATCTTTTCAAAAATATTATTTTCATGTATTCCAAGATAATATAAGACTATAAGCTAAGTAAAAATTTACTACTGAAAAACCTTTATCAGACTTGAAGTAGTAGTAGCTTACTAAAGTGTTTTTGCTTGATGTTGTTTTCGTATAAAATAGCTTTAAATTATACTTTAATATAGGGAAGTTAAAAATATATCTTAATATTTTTTGTTGTAGTAGCTAGCAAATGTTAAGTAGATATTAAATTTTTAAATGAAATGAACTCTTCAACTGAAATTTATCAATGAAACTTTAAAATAATTTTTCTAAACTATTAAAAAGTTCCTTTTAGGTAAAAGTAATTTTAAGGGTTTTCGTTTGATAATTGATTTTTAATTTAAATACATTAAAGTTTGATCTTTTCATAAATCCTCCAACTTGTTTTGCTCCAATTGGCAAAACTATTGTTGTAAACGGAATTTTTATTTTGGGTTCAATCTCTAGATGCGTTTTGCATTGTAAGCTATTAATTTTCTGTGTAAAAAACCCCGTTTTATTTTTTATTCGTCAAGTTGCTGACTTACTGTGAACAGGGTTGCCAAAAAAACCTGGAATCCTAGAAAAACTTTGAATTTGACTACCTAGGTAAGCATAACCTGGAAAAAGTGGAAATTTAAAAAAATATCACAAAAAACTTGTAATTTTAAAATATAATTTCAATTGTAAAGTAGTGTATTTTTTTATTAAATACGAAAAACCTACCATGCAATTAGTTTTTTTAAATATTTTTTAAACATTTATTTATTGTAAAGTACAGGATTGCAGTATCTTTTCAATATTTAGCAATTTAGACAGTTTTTACCTTAAATTTAACTTTATACTATAAATGAATAAAAAAAGTTGTTAGTTTAAAAACCTTGAAGAAATCATAAAACCTAGAAGAAATTAAAAAAAAGGCAACCCTGTGTAAAGCTCTAATGTTTATTTTTAAGTTTATATAAATCGTGTTAGTTCTTTGATTTTAAAACGTTTCTTTATGCTATTTCACACAAGTTATATATAAGTATCCTTACTTATATGTAAATTACAATATACTTACACTTATAACCTAGTTCTAATTTTTGGTTTTCTGATAAGACAAAACATTGTAAACGAATAAAGTTTTAAATAGTATAAGCTAAATTAAATTTATTTTTCGACGTACTTTTTTATTAGTAAGTATAGTTATATCGAGTTTTTGCTGATTTACTTACTCTTAAATTGTTTATAAATACCTATTTTTTATCTTTTATTTGTTATATTTTCGCAAAAAATAGTTTATTTGTTTTATTTTTTTGTTTTTCTGTACCTGAGCTTTTATACTTGAACTAACTTTAACATGATTTTATTTCGTTGAAAATAAAACAAGTAGTAACTGTAATAGTTTTATTAAAAATAATTATAGAAAGTTTTTAAAACTATGCTGAAAATTATTTTGTTTTATTTGAGCAGACTAAACAAAAATTAAAATTAAATACAATATTTATTAAAGAATTTTGTACAGACTAGATTATTATCGTGTGTTAAAGTCAATAAAATGTATATTTTAGTATTTTTGTTTGTAGTTAAATTATTCTCATTGATTAAACTATGCTAGAGTTTATCAATATGTATTGAAAATATTAAAAGAAATATAGAGCTGTTTAATTTTGTTTTAACAATTAAACAAGTTTATGTGCAAAGTTTAATACTTATATGCACACTACTATGCACAAGTTCACAATAAAATTAAAACTAGAAAAACAAAATTTTACGAAGTCTTATGTGTTGTACAAGTTGCACACCTAAAGATTGGTCAGGATTAAAATTTCTTTCTGTAAAAATGTTATTTAATTTTATTCGAAAGGTTGTGGTGGCGCGTCAATATATGGAAACACGTTCGAAGATGAAATTCACAAAGATCTGAAACACACGGGAGCGGGAATTTTGTCGATGGCAAACGCGGGACCTGATACGAACGGAAGCCAGTTTTTCATCACATTAGCACCCACACAGCACCTTGATGGTAGGTATTGTAAAATATGAAAGTCTTGACAAGTGGTTTCATTCTTTTGTAGTAATAAACATAGCACCATATATTAATATTAAACTATGGTTACTCACTTCACTGAAGAGATTTTCTAAAATGTATAACTAATTGATATATAAAATTTATAAACCAAATGAACTAAAATTTATCAGGTTTACACGCAATTTTTTGGCCGCATTCTACGAGGAATGAAAATTGTGCAGAAGTTAGGAAAAGTGGCAACAAACAAGAACGATCGACCTCTTGATGATGTCATAATAGTAACAGCGTTCCCTACCGATCAATCTGGTGAAAAAAGTAGTTGGTGATTTGTGCCAGTAGGAATTCAGTTTTGGTATATTTTAAATTTACTTTGGAAAGTTTATAAATAACAGTTATCATTTTGTCTTTTTAACAATTTTATTTTATGAAATTAGGTATTCTAAATAGAATTTTTTGATCTAACAAGAACCAGTTAACTTTTTTTTTTTAATATTTTGTTTATGTTAGTATCTGAAGTTTTTTTGTACAACTTTTTTATGAAATTTTAAATTAGTTAAGTTGGTTTAGCTGTAGATTAATTAAAATGAAGAATAAAACTGTTTTAACTATTGAGTTTTGCTGTCTGTTTTATATTTAAAATCATTTGATTTTACGTTTAAAAAAACATAAACTTAGCCAAATAAATTAATAACTTAAAACCAAGCTTATTTACAATATTTGCACTAGTTTACTATAATTCTTTTTTGAATCTCGAAGTTACTGATAAATATTAAGATTAACGATTTTGATTGCATATAATTTGTATTTATTTTTACCGATTTTACTTACTAATATCAAAGAGGCTTAAAACTTTAGATCGCTGATCACATCCCTGTTGTAAAATTTATTTAATGGTTTCCTTGAACTGTTTACTTTGAGTATATTTTTTAATATTACTTATGGTTTGATCAATATAAGTTAACAAGCAGTAGATGTGATATGAATTAGCTGAATAACTTCGAATGTTTTGTTGTTAAGTTATTGACTATTTTGTAGTTGTTAAGATAAAACATAAAGTATTTTCTTAACAATAATATTGTTTTAGTGCTTTAACAGCATATTTTAAAAATAATTTAATATTTATTTTTGAATATATTTTAAATAAAAAACAGGTTTTAGCTTACAATCCACTCTCTAGTTTTTAGCTTATTAAAAGCAACATGTGCAAAACAACCAGAACTGATATTTCTAAAATAAAAATATTTACAAAAATGCATTTACATTCATTTTAACTAAACAGTGATGCATAAAAAGAGATCGTTTCTCACAATTATGCTTATAAAAAGTTTTTAGGTAAAATTAATTGAAACTTAGCGGTCCACCAAAGACATGTTTTTGAAAATATTGGGTTACTTGTAGAAGGCTGCAATCTTTTTGTTTAAATTAAGATATTAAAAAAACTTTAATTTGTTTAGGTTAAATGAATAAAATTATTAATTAATTCTTATTATTTCTACAGAAGTTTGCTATTACCATAAAATTTTAGGGTGGGTGTCGGAATGGCACAGCGACACTTTAGTACGGGTCTTCAATTCAGCACAGTGCGTCACTTTAGTACTTAACATTCTAAAGTTTTCATTTTTTAGGCTAGAAAGTTTAGTAAAACTAAGAAAAGCTTCTAAGTATTAACCCTATTTAATTAAATTAAGCCTTATAAATTTGATTAAATTGACCAAAACTTGAAAATGTTATACTATATTTTTTGAAACAACTATAATTTTCCATGCATTGAATTTAGTTTCATACAATATAAACTTGTTTTAGACTAAATTTTCCTTAGTACCACATATAAAAAAAAGGTTAAAATACTTATAAATTAAGTTATAATTTCTTACGAATCTATTGCGTGTTTACTTTTAAATTTAGTTTTTAAACAAGTGTTTTATATTTTACATAGTTCTAAATATTTAAAATTAAAAATGTTATATCGAAAAACTTTCAAATGAAGGATTAAAAATGTTTGGTTAGTACAAAATAACGCTCAGTAAAAATTATAAAGACGCTTCAAGCAAAATAACAGAGAAAGAAATAGTGCTAAACTGACGCCATGCGAAATTGACGAACCGTACCAAGGTTACCCGCTCCCAGTATTTTACATAGCATTAACATTTACTGCCATAAAAAACAATCTTATTATAATTTCAAAAGTTTTAACTTAAAAGCTTTTAAGTATAAAATAATCATTTTAGAATTGTATATATTATGAAAAGTTTAAAAAAATATTATAGCCAAACTTTTTATAATAACTTATGGTGTAAGCAATTTCCTAGCTGCTTCATTATACTTTATTAGTAAAAATTAATAATTTTACGGATTAAAGAACTCGGATTCGACTGGATGATGCCTTTTTGGATTTGATTCTGGCTGGATCCTAATTTGAAGAAATTGTCTAGATCCTGCCGGATCTTAGTTTGTAAAAATATCCTGATCCAACTAGATCTTAGTTTGTGGATTCGGTAGAAAGTAGATCACTAAACTTGTTATACCTAAGTTGTCATTTTATAGCTTATAAAACTCTTACGAGTGTAAAAAGTATTTAGCGTCTTAAAAATTGAAAAGAATCCCTTTGGTTATTGTATCTTACAATACAGATTAAAGATTAGAAAACTTTGTAATAATGTCTTTGATAGAAGAATGCAGCGGTTCTTAACCTTTTTTTTCATATTTTACTCCTTTGTAGAGGGTGGTTACCAAACTTCCACCCCAATAAAAAGAATTTAACTACTTTTAAGGAGAATAAACTATTTTTTTTGAATATTATGCTTACTAAATAAATAGAATGAAGTATTTATTAAGCTAAATAAAATACTAATTTGAAATTGAAAGATATAATTGATAAACATAAATTTACATAACTTGTAATCAAGAAAATTTATCCTTTGAAACAAAAGAATGTATCCCAGGTTAAGAATCGCTGGAATAATGCATATACTATAAAAACAAACTTCACAGCTTCTAATAAATAGGAAAGAAAGGAAGTACAAAACTAAACAGTGCTAAAATGACGCTCGTGCAAAAGTGACCCGTTCCCATTTTATGTAGCTTTAAAACTTTAAAAACATCGAGTTTTGTGATAGATTTAATTAGAAAGAGAATAAAAATAAATTTTAAAATAGTTTTACTCAAATATTTTTAAAATTCAGCGTGACAAAAGTCACATAATATAATTATATTGTATGAATATCCTGGACAAGACGTTAAAAGGTATCCGTGGTGTACGACTCGATGACCGAAAGATTCTTCGGGCACCAGGTTCTAGGACAATGTATAATATTTTGAGCGCTTTTATTTGTCGTTCAATATCATTTCATTGTTACTGATAACTAAGTGTTATACTTAATCTTAAATGACTGCGACCCAAATTTAACTTTTATAAGGAAAATTTGTAGGCCTGCAACTATTTAAGCCTTTTGACCTTTGGTTTAAAGTTTTACACATAGTATAAAAACTATGATAAATTATTTTAGTTAGACTCTCAAAAAAAGTATGTTATTAAGGCGTTTAACCTAAGCTTTTTGCATAACCGTTCTTACTTAATCATCATACATTTTTTATCTTTGCTCGTGAACATATTTGGTTCAAATGGCATTCTGGCTTTTCTCCTACGATAATTTAAAAGACTTATATCGCTTTAGGTAATAAATTTCATTTTAGTGAGGTCACTCAGACCACCTCAGTTAAGCTTGAAGTATTATCTGGGAAAGTCAGGTCTAATAAAGGGTTTTCATATATCTCTATTTAGCTTATCTTTTTTAGTTTATGACATATATGTTATGAATAAATATATGAAGTTTTTAGTGGAGAGGTCTAGTTTGTAAAAACCATCTAACTATATAAACTACCTTTTTTGGTTAATATGATTTTCAGCAACCGTATAGATGTTATTATTTTTTTAATCATGAAGTGAATGCAGCGCTCCAACAAGGTCAGGAAAAACTAAAAAAATTACAAAAGTCAGGAAATTTGAAAAACGTGAAATTTTGTCAATTCAAATTTACAAAATTTCTTTTTTTTTCAAAGACTTCAAATGGTGAAAAATTTACTGAAAATCCTTGAAAGTTAGACTAAAGTTGCAAAATTTCCTAGAAATTTACAAAATAACTTAATTTCCAATGTTTTCATCTGATTAAAGTTAACAAAGTATACTTTATAAAATTTTCTTTTAACATATTGAACAACTACCCTACTTGAACAAGCACTTTTTGTATACTTTTTATTATTGATGATCTGTGGCAAGGATACTTCCATAGTGAAACTGTGATATATACACAAAAGTTTATTATGCAGAATTTTAGAATCAAAGTGTTTTTTGTTGAAGTAAATAACTAAGTTCTTTATAACTAAGCACTAAGATTAGTATTTTATTTAACAAAATTATGTATATACTTTACCTCTTTATAAATTTTCAAAATTGTTTAAATTAAAAAATAAGTAAAAGTAGATTGTGTTATTAAATTGTAATGATCTACTGCCTTTATTTATTGTTTTATTTGTTTTAAACCCTGAATGAGTTGAGCGAGACAACAATGACCATATATGGAAGTTAACTCTTAAAGCACCCGAATGAGCTAATAAGAAACGAGGGTTAGTCAGGCGTAAATCACTGATGAAACAATTCGTAAAAAAGATAACAAATACATTTTATGTGTGCAGATAATTGAATTCAGCAAAAAAAAATTATTGTATTAATCTGTATAAAAATAAGATTAAAAGCTTTATATAGTTTCAAGTGTTTGATATATACTTCAGAATAAGTGTAAACTAAGAATTTGGTTTAGAAATGTCATGAATTTTTTTCAGCTTGATCTGTGGCAATCCTGTGAATGACTTAGACTAGAATTGAAAACATTTATATACTTTTTTTCAAATCATGTTATTCTGTCTTTTTCAATGAGCCTGTTAGTTGGAATAAAAATCTCGGTTAAGTAATTTTACAATAGATATTACTAAAGATGTCCGTATAGTTTAAGCTTTATACTTTTATGTACATATAACATATTGTTTATTTACTTGATAATTTCAATTTATGACATATATGCTAATTTTATATTGTATTAAGTGCGGATGTCTAGTTTACGAAAAAAAATATATATTTCAAGAATGTTTGTTTGTTTGTTATTTTTGATTTTTAGCAACAATTCAAATTTTATTTAATTTTTATTTAAATGAGTAGTGAATGACTTGTTACCAAGGTTGAAAAAATATATATATATATTTTCACACTGTCAGTAGAACTGATTTTTTTTTCTTTAAAGATTTTTACTTGGATGTCAAATGTTTATACTTTTAGATAAAAATATAAGTTTAACAATTAAAAGAACAAAAAAGTTATATTTAAGCACATTCTCGCATACTTATAGAATTTTAATTATAGAACAAGGTTTAGATTCGTTAAACTTTTAGAGTTTCAACTAAAAAATATCCTAATTCTTACCCGACCTCATCTAAGTTGGAAAAAAATGTATCTGAGTCCTAGTTTTTATAAACTATCCGAATCTTATTTTGAAAAAAAAATCGGAAAATTTTGGATTTAGTAGATAACTAGTAAAATTATACTAATAGAAATAATAACTTAACTTAGAAAAAGTTTAGGTTAGTTTTTATATTTTAACTGAAAACTTAAGTTCGTTGATTTGACGTTTAATAGTTTATTTTTCATCGAAATGTTTATAGGTTAATGGTATCATTGCTATACAAAAATTTCATCAGATAAATAAACAACAATAGTATGTACTCAAATAAAGAAGCGTTAGACCGGTTCATAACAGATTTTTCCGGTCCTCGAACGTTTTTACGTGGCCTCTGTGAAAAAGAAAGAGACAGGATAAAAAAGAAAATAAAAAGAGAAGAAAAACTATTCAAAATGGAAAAATATGATTAAAAACGCAAAAAAGTTGTTTAAAAACAAAACTTTAAACTTTACAGAATCTTTTTCTGGTTTTAAGTACAAACTCGAGGTCTTAGAAAACGATAACTAAGATTGTAAACTTTTAAATTGCTCTTTCGGTCTAGACTCAAAAGGAGAAAGCTCCATGTTGCCTGGATTGAGTAGTAGCTCAAAATTTAATAACGTTGCTAGTAAAATATACAGATTTAAAACAACTTATGATCTTTTAAAAAAACCCGAAGAAGCTTCTAATTTGCTATTGCTCCATGGCACTAAACAAAAAAATTTATTCTGAGATAAGGATTCAGACCATCACAAAGTGGTTACTTCGGGCCAGGTGTTTATTTAACAGATAGTTTAGCAATAACTTGTGACTATGGAAAAAGTTTTGTTAATGACAAAGGATTTGCTAAAAACTTGATATACTTTTTGTTAATAAAGTTAAAAAAAGTTACTGAACATCAACCACCTAGAACTCTAACAAAAAAAAAATCACGTTTGAAGAAAAATAATATTTTGTTTTTATGCTAGAACCTCAAACAACTCGTTATATGGATGGAACAAAAATATTATACAAAAATTTTGCTTGACCATCCGAAGATATTTGGCGAGAAAAAACTAATGCTGGACGGATACTTAATGTTTTAGTGTCAAAACAGTAGCTCGACAAGCATCGATTTTTCTCAAAATGACACTTTCGACAGTGACCAAAACAGAACTCTTAAAGGTAAGTTTCAATTTAATTCCGATGCTGGAAAAGTAGAAGTAACTCATCATGACTTAGTTACTCCTGCATATTTATTAGAAATCGAAGCAAAGTAAAACGTACATGAGTTGATTCATTACGTGGTGTACGACAAATTTGATTCAAATAAGTCAGATAAACAACAAAATAGCTTGCTAAAATTTTCAAGCACGCCTGAAGGTTCATTAAATCAATATAGCTTTATGAAAGCTGGCTGTTTTTCAGTAGAAATGTTTATTTCTGAACTAGAGAAAGAAATACCAGCAAACCATTTTGAAAGAGTAGATAATATTAAATCTGAGTTTGATTGGAATTAAACTTCGTTTGCGCAACAACTGTATTATAATTTTAGGAGTCTTTCTGAAACTACCCAGGACGATTCTGTAATATACGAAACAGAGCTTTTACAACCGTCAGATAAAGACTACAAATTTGTTTTAAATTTAATTTCTGACGAAATAGCTAACGAAAATCATTCAGTTTTTTATATATTCAAAATCAATCCTGTCGGTAAAGTTGAGGTTGAAAGAATGCAAAATAAGTTCCTCTATCTGAAAGGTGTAAGAGCTGAAAGGGTTTTGAAAATGCTTACTTCTGTTTATCCTACAAAATAAGACTCATCAAGTGAACAGAACAGCGATCTCTTGTTTGAGCATGTTACTACTGTTTTGAGTTGTGAAATTAAGGACGGTTTAACTTACTGCAAAATAGGTGATGAAGTGAAGAGTCTGTCGTTTGTTTTTGTTACAAGCGAAGGGGACGGTGAATCGTTGCTTTCCGTAGAAAACCCTTCAGACAGCAGAGGTTGCGTGGTCAGAAATGGCTCATTCAAATGTGGCAAGGAAAATTTTAGCCCACCAGTATAAGGCATGGTACCGGCGTACTTGATAGTAAATATTTAGATATGAAGATTTAGGTATAGTCGACAATTATATTTAATACTTCAACTAATAGTTTTTATGGTATTTATAGTATCTTTATTTTTTTTAAGAAGTTTTAGCCTTTTTCTTAAAAATTATTTTACACAAAACATTTTAAGTTTATCAAACTTGCAAACTTGAATAAGCTTTCACTTTTGAAAAAATGGACATAAATTTAAGTTAAATATTTAGAACAATTGGTTTTAAATTTTTTGCAAACCATTGTAGCCGTCATTTGCTATCAATCTTTCAGTATCGATTTTATTTTTTCTTTGTGTAATGTTGTTTACATTTTTTCATATAAAAACATAACGTATTTTTTGTCTTTCTCTGTCTTTGTTGTTTCATGAAGTTGTTCTACACTACAGTAAAAGTGTGCTGAAATTAAATTATGTGTTTAAATTGAAAGTTTGTAAATTGATGCAGAATAGTATGACTCGATTTAATGTTGAGCATAAAAGTTTTACTCTTGCTAGTTCTTTTCACTCACACAATACAAGCTTCTCTAAAAAATTTAATTTTATAACTGAAATACCTATAACAAGACTTGGTCTAATCTCCTTTAGGTATTTCGGTTCAATATTTTGGTCTAGTATCCCATAAAATTGAAAAACTAAAAAACTAAAAAAAACATAAGTTTAAATGCGGTTATAAATATTTTCTGTTACCTTGCTACAAGAAGTAAAACTGGAGTGCTTTTAATCATATGTCTGAGTATATTGTTCTATTGTCTTTTACTGCTGTGCATTTGTGTATAAAACTAAATTATTTGTATATTTTGTTTTCCCTTTTGATTTTTGTATAAATTTAAATCTGAACATTTTATGTTATCTATCTTATTTCTGTTATATAAAGGAACATTTCTGTTGAGATGTTGTACTTTTATTAATAAAACTTTGTTATGAAAGAAATTGTTTGTCAAGTTCTTAAATATTGATCAAGATTTGTGTTAACTTATTGCTAGCAACGAATTACATTAGTTTTCATTTTTTGTTATAGAAGTTTGTTGTTTTGTAATTGTTTGTTTTTAATTTATACTGCTTAATGATATTTGCTACTTAAATTTTTAACAGCTAATTGTGGTATCACTTTGGTGGCAGTGATATCATAATTGGATTGTTGTTATTTTTGTTTTGTTTAGAATCTCGGCAGCACTTGCTTGAAGATTTGAGCTTCAGGATTTTTCCACACTATGTGGTTTTTAATGTTAAGATTTCAACCTTGTGAGTGTTTGCCAAACGACGTGTCACCAGGGTTTTTTTGATAAAGGTTTAGGATTAGTTTTTTTTTGTTTAGTTAAAATAAATCTTCTCCATTTTTTTTGTTTATAGACAGATTTAGTTTTATTTTTTAACTACAAGATAAATTTTTTACTGATAAATTTTAAGATAGGGTAGGTGGAATAACACATGATGAGCTCAAACTCACTCGCTTGACCTTCAGAAAACGTTTATCGTTGCAGAGGGGAGAGTGTGTTCTCTGATGTTTTTCACCTTAAAAAAATATATTTATAATTTATAATAACTAATATTTCATCAAATAAGTTATTTAGCGAGTTAAATTTTTTTAAATACTCATTTGAAAAAATTATAGTATGAAGCATTGATATACTTATATACAATATACTATAAAGTAAAATAAGCTTTTAAGCTGCAAGTAGAAATGTAAACTAAATTCTTAAAAGCTTTATAGTAGTTATAAAAACAACAATACCCGCAAACACGTTTTAAACTTATAGTTTAAGAATAAGTTAAATACAGCTGCAAAATATACTAGACTTTTATGATTGTTAACAGTTATTTAGTCGAACATATCACTTTTCAATCAAACTAGTAAGAAGTCGGTAAATTACGGTCCACACGCCGGATCAGACGTACTATATTTTAATCAGATGTCAAATTAAACTTTATTAAGATAATTATTTACTAACATACTCTTTATTTATGGTCTGTAAACAGTAATACTTAAATAATGATAATTTTGTTATAAATTTCCTTAAAAAGTGTTTTTTTTTATAACACTTTTTAGTATTACGTTAGACTGGGTAGAAAGTTTTCTAACGAATTTAGCTCCAAAAAGTTTTTTTCAAGGTAATCTGATGCGTTACTGATCCTTGATGTTAGTATTATATGATAACTTTTAAGTACTGCATAAAATGTTATATATATATCTTCAAACTAAACGTACAAAATTTAAAGTTTAAACAGGTTTACACCAAATACTTGAGTCCAAATCTTTTATTGATAAAACTTGTTTACTTCTTGGTTCGACTAATCCAAAGTTCCCCTAAAGCTCGTATTTTTTATAACAATTTTGTTGCAACTTTTGCTTATTTTGAATAAATAAAATCATATGAACAATAAAAGTTAGTTTAACTAACATTAAACGAGTTCATCATTTAACGACTATAACTATGTCTACATACCAATTTATAAAATAAATCATGTATTACTGTACTTAAAAAAACGTTTTATTGCGAATCTAAAAGGGTTATCACGGGTCTGAAAAAAAAACATTAAAAATAAGCATTTAAGTTAGCTAAATTTATTATTTGCTAGTAACACTAAATTAGTCATTTTTGGAAATTATCAACAATTTCACAGTATCCTGAAAACCAAAAGTCAATTGATATTTCGTGGGCTAAAATTTTATTCAAACTATAAATATAATTTTGTAAAGTTTCAAAATATACTTTACTCTTTACCTCATCAAAAAATTAAACAGTTTTAAACAAACTGAAAACCTTTTTCAGTAAGCTATAATTTTAAAAAGCATATTTGAATGTTTTGTGTATTGTTTATTGAACGAAAGAAAATAAGCGCTCAAAAATCTAGTCCAAGGACCCGGTGTACGAAAAAACCTTTCGTTTCTCGAGTCATACATTAGGATATAGTTTAATGTCATGTCCAGGACATGTTTAAATTGCATGTTTTAAGTATACCTAAATGTGCATTAATAGTATATATCCTAAAGCTATTTTATTGAAATTTTTATCAAACATTATAAGTCTGTTTGATTTATGTATAAATCGTTTATTAAACCACAAATAAAAGCGCTCAAAATATTTGGTCCTAAGACCTGGTGCACGAAAAAACATTTCGGTTATCGAGTCGCACACCACTTGGATACCTTTTAACGTCTTGTCCAGGACAAACTTTATCTTTGATTGAAAACGAGTAAAACCACTAAATAAATTGAAAACACTAATTCAAAACTAGATTGTAAAACTGTTGTATAATATGGTTAGTAACAACATTTAAGGTATAGCTAACTCAATTAATTTAATAAAAGTATCAAAAAAAAGCTACTAAAAGTTTTTCTAGGCTATTTAAGATACCTTAACTATGTGAAAAAAAATCTCCTGAAATACCCAGATATTTATTTCTACATAAACTAATATTTGATTTCTTTTGATTTTCGGATAAAATTCTTAGATTTTCAAGGTTATTTTTAAAATGAATATATTTTTAAAATGTCTCTGTAGTTTTTATCAGCAAAAGTTTTTTAAAAGAAACAAAAACATTATTTAAAATTTAGACATTATAAAAATTTTAAAAATAATTTTCTTTTCTTATGATTTTTTGAATTTAAGTAGATCAAAAGTGCAAGAATCAAAATTAACTTACCCTTGAGTTAAAATATTTGTTTAGACTTTTAGTAAAAGACTTATAAGTTATTATACACAATTTAAAAAATAAGTTTATCCTATCTAAGTTTTCTTTTAGTTTTTTTTTATGAGTATCTATCCTGAACAAAACATTAAACTGATTAGATGAACGAAAGGTTTTTTTTTGTAAGTTTTTGAGCAACTTTTTTGTCGTTCAATAAAATGAAAAATATATATTGATTTTATAAAGTGCTTCTAAATCTAAAATATTTTTGTTTTGATATAATACAGTTAGTAACATTTTATAGCATTAATTATTTAATTCTTACTATAATTTGTAACAGTATCAATATACTATAAGAAAACCTACAAAGTATCTTAACTAGGAATTATCTTAAGGTTATACATAAATAAAGTTTATTCAAAGAAAATAAACACCTTACTGTATAAATTATTAAACTAGATTTTTTTTATACCATAATCGTAATTAAAATTTACTCTGAACTAAAAATAGACGATAAGAAGAAGACACTGGTAAAAAATATGTGGTTTATCAACAGAGATGCTAAATAAAAATATTTTTTAAATAATATAACTTGTCACTAGATACAGTAATCACATTTTAAGTTTAAATGTGTTTTACCTGCAATTACTAAAGCTTAAATTTAAAAGTAGTTTTTATAATCAAATCACTATATTGTATTTAAGTTACTTAATATAAGTAAAACATCAGTTTTAACCATAAGTTTCACTAGAGTTTGCGGTTAAAGCACAAACTACAGTTTTTTAAAATTTGAACAGCACTTACTTATTAAATCATTATTTCTTTAACTAATTAAAATAAGTCTTAAGATTATGAAGCAGCATATATAAGTTTTCATTTAATACAGAGTTTAAACTCAGTTATACAGTATTAATAAAAATAAAGACTTTGTAAATTTAAGTAACATCTATTTCATTAGTTACTAAACATCGGTTTTTGAGATTTTATCATGTTTTAATTTTACATTAAAATTAATGTCAATGATATATAAACTGGATAGTTAAAGTTTTTTTTTGTTTATATTTTTACAGTTTAGTAAAAAGCACCGATTCTTTAAAAAAGACTCAAAAAATTAAAGAGTATCTTGAAGATTTTTTTGTACTAGACGTGAAAGGTTAGTTCAAGCAAAGAAAATTAAACAACAACTGATTTGATTTCTTTTTGACAAATTAAGTATGTCTAAACTTAACATTTGTTACAAAGTACATTTTCATGAGTTTTTTGTTGTTTTAAATCAAAAAGAAATTAAAAGAGTTGTTGTTAAATTTTGCTCGCTTAGACTAAACTTCTACATCTGCTATATGAAAAATATAATTATGATTTGTTTATTCAAGATGACCTTTAATTTGAAAAATCAATATTAAAGAATCAATGATTATTAATAACTAATTAAAATTAAAAAAAAAACAACTTTAACCATCCAGCTAATGTATCATTGAAATATATTTAATGAAAAATTATAACATTGAAAAATTCTAAAATCTGACTTATGGGTAGGTGTCAGAATAGTACAGCAACACTTTAGTAAGAGTCGTCACTTTAGCACGGACTGAAACTTTAGCACAGAGTGATATTTTATCACAGCGTCACTTTAGCACTAAGTGACACTTCAGCTCGGATTGTAACTTTTGAATTTAGTTTCACTTAAGCATAATTTAAACTTCTTATTTAATAAATTAAAAAAAAAACTATATTGAATAAAATGTTAAAAATGAACCTAATACAGTAAGCATTCTTTTGAGTACTCACTTTAGGCACATCAAAGTGTAATATAAAGGGAAAAGTAGTTACCAAAAATTTAAAATCAAAATTAAGTAATGATGAAATTATAAGACAAAGCTTGTTAGATTTTTTAGTAAACTACTATATATATATTAAAAGAAATCACTCATTATAATTAAGAATAATAAGTTGGAATATATCCTTTATAGGCTCTACATAATAACAAAAATAAGTACTTTTAAGCTAACAATTTCTGAATAAAATAGTAATGAAACTAATGTTTACAATAATTAAGTATTTAATTAAATATATACTAGTTTTATATTAATTAAATTTGTACAACAACGAATTTAATAACAATTTAAATACAGCACAAGATTTGAATTAACACTTTATTTATGTAAAACACATTTTGAAGACTTTATTGAAAAAACAAACATAAAAGAAAGCTAAAAAATTGTATTTTATCTACACTGATGTTGTAAAAAATCAAGTTTTGTCTTTTGACAGTTTATAAATAATAAAAACTACACATAAATAACATTTGTAAATGTAGATATCACACATAAAATATTAAACTGTATAAAATGATCGATGAAAGGTTTGTTAGATTATCTTTTTTGTGTTTGGCAAGTTTCCTAAAAATAAAGTATTTTGAAGTGTCGGTAATTTAGTGATACTAGACTTATTAAATATACACCTAAATGATGTTTAATTACCGAATAATTATTAAGCTTAAGAAAATAATAAATGCAAAAACAATTTCTAAAAGTATTATCTTCAAAAGATTACAAAAAGATATTTTAATAGTAGCACTTTAAATTAGGCTGTTTTTTTTAAGTTTTAAAACAATAAAAGTAAAAAATAAATAAAACAGATATTAAAATCGTTTATTTTAATTTATACTGTTAGTCTATACATAATTAAATTGTATACCAAATAGATAAATACTACAAAAAGTTACGAGATGCGTGTATGTAGATAGAAGAGGAACTTTTTTATCTTGCACTGCGATATTCAATGCTATAGGTTAATCAAAAATAAATAAAGTAATTTTTTAAATAGTCTGTCAAATTATCAAAGCTTTTAAAAAACGAAGGTAAATAAATTATCTGTATAAATTTAATATTTAATTTTATGGCTTTAAACTAAAATTTACGATTAACATTTATTAAAATTAATTTTAGTTAGGTTTATGAAAATTTTTAAAGAAATCTAGAGTTTGTATATATGTTTGGCTTGGCTTTTACAAAGTATCAAAACAATTTTTTTAAATATTACAGTAAATTGAGTTAGTAAATCTTATAAATTTATTTTTATCTATTCGTAAAAAGTTTAAATTAGTTTCATGATAACTAGAAATACAATTAAAAAACGAAGTTTTAGTTGAAGCTTAAAGTTTTAATACATTTAGAGCTTGTTAACTTTAAGTTTACATTTTGTATGGTTTTTGGTTATTTTATAATAGTACAATTGTTATATAAGCATAGAAAAATAATCGTGTAAAACGTCGCTATGTGCTAAACTGACGCGATGCCTTTTTTACCCGTTCCTATTTAATTAAGTCTATAACAGGGGTTGGTGGCACTGCAGCATTTTTGAGATAGCATGCTAATTTTTGTTGAAAGATTTGCCTGGGGCCTCAATCTTTAAAAAATGTTTCCGCGGGCTGGAGTTATTTAAAATAATTGTGGTATAAAATATAAAAGTACTATTTTAAACCTTAAGTTAAATAAAGTAAACCATAAATAAGCGTTAGTTACTAACAGATTAAGAGTCTAATGGTTATTTTTTATAGAATAACTTTGTTTATATTGTATTATAAAAGTATGGTTTTAACTAAAAAGTAAATTGTGGGCCGAAGATTTTTGCTTTAAGTAGTTGAACAATAGAAATTTCATTACTGTAGGTGGCGACGTTATGCTTAAGGAGAGAAACTAAAAATCTGACTATTTTATTTAAATAATTGTTTATTGTATTTACAAAATATAAACAATTTTTTGTTGCTGCTCTCTAATGTTTGTACAATCAAATCATTTGCAGCAGAGTTGCCAGAATTAGAAAAAACCATTAATTATAAAAAATAAATAAAATTTATTTAAAATTTAATCCTTGAATTAATTTTCGGTGATTTTCTCATAGAAATCGAGCAACTATATTCAGCAATTTTGATTATGTTGTTAAACTGACATGGTTTACTTTCATTAAGTCAACTATTTTTAACAAGTGTTAAGTTTTCTTAATTAAAAAAGCCATTTTTGACTTTTGAACTGCAAATCTGAAGAAAGAATAATATACTTAATACAAAACCATATTTTCTATATATTGGTGTTTATATGGTTAAATTTTGGAGTTTACTGACACACTCAATTACTATTTTCTTTGATATTTAAAAAATATATTAAATTTTGTTTAAATGTTCTTTAATCTACCCAAACTAAATCAAAACACTAAGTGAAATATTTGGGAAAAATATCATTAACCCATTTCACTTAAAATATACCATCAATATATACCATCAACATTGACTAACAACATTGAAATGTTTTATTTAGGTTTTAGGACACTTTGTACTGTTTACATTAATGTACACAGCTAATATTATACTGATTACAAAAATTTCTTTAATGCTAGTTTTTTAAACAGGGTTGCCACACACTCAAGGAACTCAGGGAATTCAGGGAAACTCAGAGAATTCAGGGAAACTCAGGGAACTTTCAAGTTGTAGAAAATCTCAGGGAAACTCAAAGAATTTTTATTTTCTAATTTAAGCTCAGGGAAACTCAGGGAAGTTTTGATTTTTTCTAAAAATTCCAGGGAAGTTTTAAGATGTTATTGAAATCTCAGGGATTTTTTTTTCCTAGATCTTGAATCAGATTTAATTAATCCAGTTTCAAAATTTTCTTCAAAACAGTTAATTTTATTTATTTTTAAGTGCTTATTTAGAAATTTTTAAGGCTTGTGGCTATTTCTTCAATATTCCTAAAATAAACATTGTAATTTTTATAGTAAAATATCTAAGGATTTGAAAAAAACTCAGGGAAAGTCAGGGAAGTTTAAAGTTACTCAGGTAAGATTTTAGTCCCTCTGGGAAGATTTTTTGACCCATAGATTGGCAACCCTGTTTAAGCAAGTTTTGATTTCATTTAGTAACTCTGGAAACATACTCATATGATACTTTTTAAGGCCATAATGAGTTCATCTTGTTTTTAAGGGTTAAATTTAGCTACCAGTTACTTTATACTGCTTATGAATAATAGCTGTTATATCAATTAGTGGTTCATTTTACCTGGAAATTACAAAATAAGCAAAAATATCATGTAAATACCTTAAATTTGATTGATATTGTATAAACCTGGAGTTTCAAACAGTTTTTACATGTTGATTAATAAAGCAAAGTACAGATTAAATATATACTCTAAATAACTAAAAATAAGTGTATACATATATTCTTCATATATTAATATATTTTAGCTATAAAACATTTAAAGTGCATTACAATTTTTTTAAAATATATTATTTATAAAATAAAGCACATTTTTAAACCTTAGTTTAATTTTGCGCATATAAAAGACTAATAAGGGCATTGGGGAGTAAATCAATTTTTTCACAAATTGTTATGATTTTATTTAGTTTTTACTAAGCTATAAGATTCTTTTTACAGATTTAAAAAATTTAAAATTATTTTTGAGATATACAGGGTTTCCATTTTACCTGGAATCCTGGAAAAACAATTTGACAATTTAGGCAAAAAAACCTGGAATTTTGAACAAAAATCACTACAAAAAACTAGAATTTTAACAATTATCACTTTTTCAGCAGTAAAATTTTGATTTGACTCAAAAACTCTATCATATGAATAAAAATCTTTTGTCATCATCAAATTTTTTTTTATTAAAAAACATATTTAAAGTAGCTTTAAAGTATTTTTTCATTGTTTTTATGCTATTTACCAAAGTTTCTAACCTTAAACTTGACTTTAAACTAAGATAAGAACCAAAAATGTGTACTTTTAAAATCCTAGAAGAAATTTGGAAAACCTGGAAAAAATTTTGACAGAACAAGTGGCAATCCTTGATATAGCTGGTCAAAGTAGGAGGCAACAAAAGGTTCCTTGGGAGGTGCAAACTAAAACTGCAAATATAGACTATTTCACTAAAAATCTATCTCCTACGTTTTTTGAAATAACTACCTCAAACTTGAAGAAAATGTTCCTTGTCATATTTAAAAAGTTCTGTTGCAAGTAATTAAAAAATATAAATAAAATTAAAATAATAAAAAATAAAACAGTTTTTTTTTTTTTTTTGATATAAAAGCTTAATTTAAAAATTATGTTCTGACAGAATTTTCTAAATATTGCAAATAACATATCCTGAAAGTTTGAGGTAGTTATCTCAAAAAACATAGGAGGAGATTGATTTTTAGTGATTTCTAGTTATTTGCTGTTTTAGTTTGCACCTCCCACAATGAACCTATTGTACAGATTGCCACTTTACCTGAAATCCTGAAAAAACCTGGAAAAACCTAGAATTTGACAATTTAGGCAAAAAAAACTAGGAAAATACTAGAATTTTGAACAAAAATCACTAAAAAAATATGGAAAAACCTGGAACTTGAACAATTTTCACATGTTAAGCATTAAAATTTAGATTTGACTCATAAAATCTATCTCATATATAAAAAAATTTGTCATCATCAAAATTATTTTTATTAAAAAACATATTTAAAGTAGCTTTACAGTATCTTTTCAATGTTTTTATCTTATTTAACACAGTTTCTTACCTTAAACTTAACTTTTAACTAAAAATAGACCCAAAAATGTGTACTTTTCAAAACCTAAAAAAATTAAAAAAAAAAGTGGCAACCCTGTATTGTAGTCTCCAACTTTGACCAACTATATCTCAAAATTTTTTTTGAACAAAAAAAATCTGTAAAAAGCAACTTGTAGCTTTGTAAAACTCAATTGAATAAGACTAAATTATGAAGAAGTCAATTTAAATTAAAAATAGTTAATTTAGTTGAAATATTTTGTTACTCAAAACCAATTTTGTTGAAGAACTTGAGTTTTAAAAATAGTAAATTTTTTAAAGGTTATAAAATTGTCAGGATGATTCAGACATTTTTAAGGTCACTCAGGACAGTTTTGGTCACTTGAGATGTTTTTTTGACTCCAAGAGTAGTAAGGGATAGTTTTAGTTTTTTAATATACTCATGACATATTTTTGGACTCGAAGAATAGTAAGGGATAGTTTTAGTTTTTTTAATAATCTCAGGACATATTTATTTCTATATTTTGAATAAATTTTTTTTTAATTTACTTGAAATATTTTGTTACTTAAAACCAATTTTGTTGAAGAACTTGATTTTTATTATCTAAAAAAATAGTAAATTTTTTTAAAGATTATAAAATTAGCAGGATGATTCAGGACACTTCTAAGGTCACTTGGAATATTTTTTTTGATTCAAAGAGTAGTAACCCTGTAGTTAGAGTATCTATATTGCTGGGATACCATGGTTCAAGTTAAAAGAAATGTCCAAAAACAGCTCTTTACTTGAAACTGTTCTGAGTCATCCTAAGTTTATTATAAATCCTTTAAGTTTTTCAATTTTTCAACACTAATAAAAATCAAGGTCTTTAATGAAAATGGTTATTAACTAACAAAATGTTGCAACTAAATTTACTTAATCTTATTCAAACTCTATAAAAAAACTGTTGTGAGTTTTTAAAAAAATCTTGAAACTATCCTGAATCATAAAAATAAGTAAAAATATCCTGTGTTATCTTGAGTATTCTGAATATGTGACAATCCTGATATTGATATTTAATTTTCCAACCTATTATCAATTTTTTTGATTTGAATTTTCATTAAGAATTGTCATATTTTCACAATTTTGAAAATAATAAGCTTTAATCTCAATTAAATATGCTTGTTGTAAAACTTGAATATTTTGCTTGAATAATAAATATTTTCAAATGATAAAAAAAAACTAAGTATTTTGTTTGGATTACAAGTTGAAATGTAAAAGTTCAATAGTGTAACTATATAGTGTTGCTACAAAACCTGTAGTCCTAGAAAAACATGGAATTTTGAACAAAAATCCTGGAAAAACCTGGAATTTAAAAAATTTTACATGTCAAGTAGTTAAGTTTTGATATGACACAAAAAAACTATCATAAAGATAAAAAAATTGTGTCAACATCAAAAATATTTTCAAATAAACATATTTAAGGTAGCTTATAGTATTCTTTTAATGTGGTATACCATTTTAACACCGTTTTTAACTTTAAACTTAACTTAAAAATAAAAATAGACCCAAAAACATGTACTTTCAAAAACCTGCAAGAAACTTAAAAACTAGGAAGACATTTCTCAAAAACCAGTGGCAACTTTATTCTAGGATTTGATCTTATTTTATATAGTTTTTACTAAGCTACAAGATGCTTTTTGCAGATTTAAAAAAATTAAAATAATTTTTGAGATATAGTTGGTCAAAGTTGGAGGCAACAATAGGTCCCTTATGGGAGGCGCAAACAAAAACAGCAAATAACTAAAAATCTATCTCCTCCTACGTAAAAAACCTACCTCAAACTTTTAGGAAGTGTTCCTTAATATATTTAGAATTTTTGGAAAATTATAAATTTAAGTTTTATATATAATAAATAGTTATAAAAACCTTATTTTTTATTTAAAAAAATTTTGTTCTGACAGAATTTTCTGAATATTAACAAGGAACATTTCCTAAAAGTTTGAGGTAGTTATCTCAAAAAACGTAGAAGGAGATAAGTCTTTAGTGATTTCTAGTTATTAGCTGTTTTAGTTTACACCTCCCATAAGAAACCTATTGTTGCCTCCGACTTTGACCGGCTATATCTCAAAAAATGTTTTGAATTTTTAACTTATTTTTTAAATTGTAGCTTAGTAAAAACTATATAAAATAAGATCAAATTAAGAAAAAAAAGTTAACCCCCCTATGCCCTTAACTTTATTTTCAATAGAGTAGTACCCTATTTTTCTTTTGTTTATATAAATATAGTGTTTGTCACATATAACTCAGGTTAGTTTTTTAAAAACTCAGGCTAGTTTAGGAACTTTCCCAAATCTCAACAAGCAGGGTTTCTAAAAAACTGAAAATCCTGGAAAAACCTAGAATTTATCAATTTTGATAAAACTTCTTGAAAAACTTGTAATTTTAAAGAATTTTTACATGTCAAATTATGAAGTTTTGTTTTGGTACAAAAAACTGTCATATAGAAAAATATCACAAAATACTTTTTTTAATAAACAAACACTGTTAAATTAGCTTTACAGTATCTTTTTGATGTTGTTATACCATATAAGACAGTTTTTTTTACCTTAGATTTAATTTTATACTAATTTTTGATTTCAAAAAAGCCTAGGAAGACTTAAACATTTTAAGTTAACTCAGGACAGTTTTTTGACTTAAAAGAGTGGCAACTCTGTACTATCTTAATTGAAAATTACTGTAGTTAAAACCAGGTTAATGCACTGTCAAATGTGTTAGAATCTGTTCAGATAAAACTTTGATTTTTTTTGTACAAATAGTTTCAAAAAATAAAAACTAAATTTTGGTAATGTTATACTTTTAGCTTGTATACAGTTTGTGCAAAAGTTTAAAATTGCTCTTTTTCCAAACAAATTATTGAAAAGTACCATAATTTCCACACACTTTAGTTGATTTCATATTAAAAAAATTTTAGACTAACCAAAGCTGACTAAGATTAGTTTGAGATTAAAAAAAAAGTCTTGCTATTTTTTGTTATATACTAAAAAAGTTTGAGTATTAATTTCAAAAACTTTTTATTATGCAGTTAATTTAAGTTATAATATTTAATTTTTGATAATTTGAATATTATTTAAAAAACTCAATCTTGTGTCTAGCTCTACTCATGTAAACTAAAAATTTTCCATAGCTTTGGAACATAAAATGTGCAAAGTCATATGTTTACAGTTGTACTCATTGTTGTTGAAAATAAATTAAGTATATAAAAGCCAGAAATCAATAGTTTACAACATCTAAATATTTTGTGCCCTATTAATAACGGATTAAAAAAATGTGAAAAGATGTAATAACTTGAGTATTTTTAATCAATAAAAAATACTTTTTAAGATTTAGTTGTCTTTCAGGGTTGCCATACACTCATTATTCTCATGATATTTTAGACTAGTTTGAAATTTTTAAAGTACTCAGGCTGAATCAGAATAGTTTAAAATCTTTTTGGAAATCTCAGGTGAGGTTTTTTAGATCTTGAATGAAATTTATTTGATCCAGTTTTAATAATTTGTTACTTTACAACCAATTTGATCAAGAACTTAATTTTTGTTAATTTCAAGAAAAAATGTTTTTCTAAGTCTTATGTCTAGCTCTTCTTATATAATTGTTAAAAGTCTCAAGTATACATTTATTATGATTTGAATTTACCCTAAACAGAAACAGTTTAGAGATATGAAAGTTTAACTACATAGTTACATTTGATTATTCAAATACTTAAAAAAAGAACTTGGTTGATTTAAACTATAAGTTTTAATTTTTAAAAACAGCATTTAAGGTTTGCCACACACTTGGGATACTTGAGATATTTTGAATCCTTAAAAATCTTAGTATGATTCAGTATTTTATGATTTTTTTAAACCCAGGCTGACTCGAGATAGTTTTTATTTTAATCAAAACTCAGGATAGTCTTCAAATTTTTTTTTAAATTTCAAGACATTTTTTTTCGAGTCTTGAATGAAATTTAACAAATCCAGTTTCAATATTTTATTAATTTTAAAAATATATCTATTTAAACATCAAATTCAGAAGCATATATGTACATCTTTTTATTATTAAAAAGAAAGTAACAAGAAGTATAATTATTTGTGCCAAAAAAGAAAAAAACACATTTTTTTAAGTATTTTAAACAGATCAGGATGACTCAGGATAGTTTAGGGGCACTTAAGACAGTATTTGGTTATTCAGGATAAATTCTTAACTCAAGGAGTGGCAACCCTGCTTTGACAGCTTATATCTCAAAATTTACTTTAAGTATTTAAAATTGGTATGAAACAACTGGTAGTTAAGTTTTTTATATAAAAAAAAACTAATTTTCAAAAAAGTGATTAACTTTTTATTCCATTAATATGAAAAAACTCTATAAATAATCAGTCTCTATATTAATGTGATTTAATTGCTGTATACATTGAAAAATATGTAACAATTTATTTTAAAATGAAAATAAGACAAGTTATAACATTACTGTTTTTAATGATTTTTTGAATAAATGTTGAAATGACATTAGCAGATATCAATATTTGACAAAAAATATGTTTATTTTAGCACTGGTATAGAAGAACAAATTAAATCAAATTATAAAGTTTCTGTGAAATGTTTTTAATTTTTTAGAACAATTACAACTTCTTGAACCAATAGTAACCTAAAACTGTCTAAAATATATATCAAAAAACTGTTAAGTTATGTTAATCAAGCTTATATTTTAAAGTTTTTTTCAGGGTTGCTTGACACTTTTTCAGGGTTGATAGTTTAAATTTCAAAAAAAAACATAAGCTGCTTTTTTATATTTCTGTTTGCAAAGTTGAAACTAATTTGTACATTTGTTCAAAATCACTGTTTGTTTTTTTGGTTTTAAACCTTTTTTATTGAAAATTGTATTTTTATTTAAGTGATTTTTTCTATTTAAGCTTTACCAGTATTTTTTCAGTTTTTGCCTCATAGTATAAGTTTTAAATTTTTTCATAATCCTAAGCTAGTTTAAGGTAACTCAAGCTAGTTTTTGGTCACTCTGGCTGTTTTTTTTCTTTCAAAGATTGGTAACTCTGATGGTAGTAGAAAAAAAAAGATATGGGTTTACAATCATACAAATTTCAATCCAATTAGTTTTAAAAACTACTTAATGGGCAATGTTTAAAAGTATTTATTGTTTAAGTACATTAAAGTTATACAGATGTTATTCCATATCAGGCAAAGCTTGTAAAAGAATCTACTTATAAGTAAAGAAAGCTTAAGGCAATTTTAGCTAAAGGTTGCATTGAGTCTATATTTACCTTATCTCCATCTCTTCACTCTTAAAATTTAACATAGGGTTCCAACTATCTTTATTTTTTTTGTTTATTCCAATAAAATTCCACTTTCTCAGGATACTCATGAAACTCCTGATAATCCAAGATTTTTTGAAACTAGTGAAAAGCTTAAGATTACTTAAGATATTCTGAAAAAAAACACACAAGTTCAGTTTTTTTTTTAACAATAATAGTTTTAAAGTTTCTGATAATCTCAGGCCAGTTTTTCTTGACTTTGAGTGTAATTTATTTTCATTAGTTTGTTATTTTATAATCAGTTTTATCAAAGACCTGATTTTTTTGAATTTGTTAAGTTAAGAAAATTAATTTAAAAAATTTGAAAAAAAATCTGATGAGTCAGGACAGCTTAAGGTCACTTGGACAGTTTTTTTGACTCAAAGAAAGGCAACCCTGTTAATGAAAATACAAATGCATTTTAGTATACACCAGCGACAACACATGATAACATAATACAGGGCAATTATGTTTTCCTAATAGCTATAACTACTTATTTTTAAACTTAAACTATTCCGATCCTGTTTTAGTTCCCTCTGCTTAAGTTACTCTTGCTTGAGCTCAACTTGTCACTATCTCTCTTATTGTTCTTGAGTTGTAGTATATTTATAACAAAGCGAGATCAAGATTTTAAATTCTCATTCTTTCATATTGTAAAAATCTGCAGCTTTTAAAAAGTTTTTTTTTACAATGCATTGCTTATTTGTAAACAGAATCTGAGCTGTTTAAATATATATATAATTTAAGTGTATTTAATTTGTTAATTTTTTTAGACATTGCAAGTGCTAAAGAGTGTTTGTATTTCAGGAGGGCAAAACAAAGTATTAAAAAATACTTAAAGCTAAGAAAGCAGAGTCTTTTTAAGCTAAATAAATAAAACATAAACACTTTCTTTTGCAAAGTTGTATACGTTTTTGCAGATTTGCAGAAGTGTACAAAGCTACGTTCCTGGTATACACAACAATATTTTGGTACAATTTTTTTCTATATAACACTGTCATGAAGAAATAATTTTTTTTAAATCTGTCCTACTAACTAGAAAAGTTGCCCACTTAACTATATGCTTATCAGTTATAAAAAAATGTTTATACCTTAACCTAAAATTTTATAAATAAGCACAATGTTTTCAACATTTTTATAACAAATTGTTGAAAAAGTTGAAAAATGTTAATTATTGATAATGAATCATTTGAAAATTAATTGTTAATTTTAATTTTACTTGAAAAGAATCACTTAACTGCTGTAAAAACAAAAGCTTAAAAATACATTAAGTATTTAAACTCCCACCTATTTTTATAGTTTTTAAATAAATAATTAAAAAAGAAGCTCAATTACTAAAAGACTACAATTTGTTTCATGCTCTTATATTTACATTTTGCATTGAAAAAATGAATTAAGATGGTGACAACTAATGCTACAAATGATGAAGTTTTTATGCAAACCATTCCATGCAAAGCAGTTTCAGGTCTTTTTACTTGGGCTGCAATTTTTATTACATGCCACCATATCTATAAACATCTAAAATTTTACACGGTGCCTGACGAGCAAAGATGGATTGTTAGAATTTTGTTTATTGTTCCAATCTTTAGTTTTGACTCTTGGCTTAGTCTGATGCTGTTTAATAAAAATGAAGGTTATATTTATGTAGACACTATTAGGAATTGTTATGAAGCTTTTGTTGTTTATAATTTTTTATGCTTGTGTTATGATGGGTACCTTGGGGGTGAAAGTGCCATTATGGCTGAGATTCGTGGAAAAGAAGCCAAAAAAAGCTGGATGACTCTTTCATGCTGTTTACCTTCACATAGCTACTCTATTGCAACTCTGAGATTTTGTAAACGAGCCACTTTGCAATTCTGTATATTAAAGCCTCCTCTTGCTATAATAACTCTTATTTTACAGTCTCAAAACTTATATCGTGATGGCGATTTCAATGTTCATAGTGGCTACTTGTATATAACTATAATATATAATATTTCAATCAGTATGGCTTTAATAGCATTGGCTGTTTTCTATCAAGCAACTAAGGAAATTTTGAAACCATATAATCCAGTCTTGAAGTTTTTTGTAGTAAAATCAATAATATTTCTATCATTTTGGCAAGGTGTGGCTTTAAGTTTGCTTGAAGCTAGTGGAGCAATAACTCCTGTCAGTATTGGAGGAACAAAAAAGGTAATTTTAGCTTCTGGTAATGTTTCAGCAGGAATACAAAACTTTTTAATCTGTATAGAAATGTTTTTTGCTTCTGTTGCGTTGAGGTTTGCTTTTCCTCATCATATATACAAAAACCATTCATACCAATATCAACTTCCATCAGGTGGTTCGTCTCAGAATATTTCGTCCTCTTTTAAAGATTCTATAAATCCACGAGATGTTATACAAGATGCAGTTCATAATTTTAGTGGTAAATATAAACATTACATCCGCCACTCCACTTCTCCTCATCAAGTTTCTGCTTCAACATCAAACTCCCAAGTCTTGTATGATGTAACAGAAGGTGATGCATATTTGTTTGATGAGGATGTCTGCTCAACAAACAGTCAGAAATTTGAAGAAAAAAAGCGAACACTTGTCCAAAGAAATGATGGGAGCAGTTATGTTACTATGACTGAAAACTCTTCGCTTATAAACAATGATGACAGTAAGCTTTGATGTTTGAATATAACTTCACTTCATGAAAATACTTGTTTTTAAAATTAAGTTTGTACATTTTATGCTTTACACATTCTAAATCAACATAAAATTAAGGTTGCATCAGTTTTAAACATCATATTTTAAGATGTTGATATTTTCCCAGATAAGTTTTGTTTATTATGGTGTTAATTGCATTTCTATTTGTAATTTGTAAGATTGCAGTCTTTGTTATAAAAAAGTGTAGTTAAATGTAAAATATTTATCTATAAATTTTAGTCAAAAACAGCTGCTATACATCTAATTTTCTTACGGTTGTAAGTATTGTTGCAGGTACACATGTTCTGATTTAAAAATTGGTAGGTTGTAGGTTATATGTTCAAAAATATAAATTAAACTCTGAGTTTATTTACTTTTCCGCCTATTGATAATATAATTGCTTTTTATAGCATTGATGATATATCAATTTAAAAATTATCCATGATGCTTAGTTATTTTGATATAATTATGGTTTTATTGTTTTAGATATAATCTGTAAGTTTTTTTATTCATCTCATTTTTTTTTCTTTTTAACTGATACCTAAAAATATGCACTAAATAAAGCTGCAAGTTTAAAATTGAAGAAAAAAAATGCACCACAAAAGTTTTAAATTAAAAGTTGTTAATCTAATTTTAAAGATTATCAATATGTATATATCCTGAAATAAGTATTACTAACTCATTTAGATTCTCCACTTCAAATAGTACTAATAGTACAAATTGTCATTCAAGATCAAAGTATATTTTGTTTTCTAATAGAAGTTCTAAGATTGTAATGAAGGTATAAAAGATTACATTTTATTTATGACAGTTTAAACTTCAAATGTGTTATTTTACCATTTATTCAGAAGTTTTATTTCAGTTCATTTAAATAGTCAGCTGTGTAACAATTTTTAGGAATATAAGAATAAAACAAGTTAGAAAAATAATTTTAAAATCTAACAGACTTGGTTTTTAATTTGTAAAAATACCATGAATTTATGTGTAAAATAATTCTGCAAATACGTTAATATGTTAAAATAATACATTTAAGTTTTTATTAAGGAATCAATATTTGCTAATACAATCAATTTGAGGTCATAGAGGAGTACCTGGTTTTTTTATACTAAGTTTAAACAAATTATCATAAATCTTTCCTATTCTCCGTTAACATTTTTTGTAAAATGTGTGTTGAATAGTTAAGATTAGGTGTTATGCAATATTAAGAAAATTAATTTAAAAAAGAAATGTCCATTTAAAAACAGGTATATGCTTCAAATATTTAATAATAATGTTTAAATTCGATTATTTAAAAATTGTCAAAAAAGATAGTTATTAGACAAAGTAAAAGTAGTGTAAATAGTGAAGTAAAAAGCTTGCTGAACCCCTCTTATGGCCTCAAATCTTCCATCACATTTTGCATTTAGCTCAATAAAGCTCTTTTGTTTTAGTTTGAATAAATTTAACTTCAAGTTATTCTACTGAAAAGTTGTGAGATATTTTCTTAAATGTATATATTTTTAATTTTGTTGCTTATCAGTTAAATTATTTTTTTATAATCAACATATTGCAACTATTTTGTATAGCATAAGGTAATTGATATGTGCATAACATCGCAACACTTTAAAACAACCTTTTTATAGGTAATACATGATTGCTTAAATCAATATGTGAAAAAGAAAGATAAAAAACTTTTACCTACTGGAAATTACTATATTATTATCATTAAAAATTTATATATGTAACATTATAATGAAATTGATTTGTGTGTCTATGTTTTTATATTTTTAAATTTGAAAAAATAATTCTTCAAACACTTTGAACCTCAGTTATGAAAAAAACTTTACAAGTGAATTTTATGTAATATTTGTACACTAAAATCAAAAGTACTATCTCTTATACACTAAAGTTTTTATTTTTTAAATGAACTAAAATTTAAATTAATATAGTAACTATAGATGGATAAGTTAGTTACTGTTTTTTATAAAGGTTCTGCAGAGCCTTTTTGTTTCAGTTTAGTAAAATTAAATTCAATCTACTTAAGACTAAGATAAGCATAACTATCAAGCTAACAATTATATATTTAAAACAATGGAAACTTAAAGATGGAAGTGTATAAGAAGCTAAGATAAACATTATGTATTTAAAACATTTTAGACTTTTTGTAGTTTTTTTAGTGTGCATTATTTGTTTATTTTTGGCGCTTTGTTTAAAAAAGTTTTAACTATACAACATCTTAATTAATAAAATTATATGATAAAAATATTTCTATAACAAAACTCTTCTATCAGCATTAAACAGTTTTTTTAACACAACTTCGTATTTTTTTAAATTTATTGAATATTTGAATGAAACTTAACTGCTTCTCATAACATTTCACTGTCAAATCTTTTTTTGTTTCGTGCACATTTTTGTTTTTGTAATGTATTTAATTTCAAGCTTATTTGTTTTATAAATTATATATATTTTATAGTATTTATACCAAATTAAAAAATAAAGCTTCATCAACTATTTGCAATAAATTTTGTTTTATAACCAAAATAATTTATAAATATTAATAATTTGATTGTTTGTTGATGTAATACTAAATAAAATAGTTTCTTTTAATGTCTTAATGATTTTACACGGTACATATCAAATTATAATCCACAGTTTGTAAGTTTGTAAAAAGTTTAAGTCAATTAGTAAAATGTCTACTAAGCTGGAAACGAAAGAAGTTAGTTTTATAGCATTTACATTATACTCTTAATTTTCACTTTTTTTTTAGTGAATTTTTTAATGAAAAGATAAATAAATTTATTATCATGATACTTAAAAATATACTTGATTTTAAATTAAATTTAATAATTGAAAATGTTTTTCTAAAGTTACTTTTCCAATTCTGATAAAATTTCATGAGTAATTCTTTTTTAGGAAGTTCAACAGAAAAACTGCGAATTAGATTTAAATAATCTTGCAGATGATGATGATTTAGCTGACTTTTTCTCTAAGAAAGGAAAAAAGAAAAATAAGAAAAAGAAAAAGAAGGCTGCAGGTTAAAACTAATTAATATTTGTTGTGGTTAAACTAAAAGTAATATATTTTTGTATTTTTATGAAAATTGTTTTTTGCAAGGCTTGACGACTTATTTTTTGATTTAATTTTAAATTTAGCCTGTGTTGTAGGGGTCCTTATTGCGGTTCTGAGATAAACTTTGCAAAATTGACACTCAAATAGATAAATAAATTTACAGTAGTAATGTACACTAATAATAGAACTTTAGTGTACAATACAATCCTTAATGGCAAATGAAGATGATTGGTTTTTTTTTTGTATATGAATTAGAGTGTCAATTTTGCAAAGTTTTAAAAAAGAACTTTATTACTGTATTAAGTTTAACATTTCTTTAACTATCAATTCTCAATAGAATAAATCCTCTATGCTTGATTACTGCTACGATATCAAAAAATGATGTAAATTAAATATTTTAAATAATCTACACTTAATAATAAATATGTTTTATTAAAAATGGTCAGTTAAATATTTCTTTCAGAAAGAAATATCTTTACAATTTTTTTTTTTTTAAATTGTGAAAATATTTTGCTCAACTATAAAATATCCAATTATTTTAATTTCACAGTTTTGTAGTGTATTGTAAACGCTATAGTTCAATTAAATATTTAATTATTTTATTTACTTGCTACAGATTTTGATTGAAAAAATTGTATAATAATCGTATTGAATCAAGTTGTATCAGTATTTTAATTGCATATATTTATAAGCCTTAGGGTTTCCAACATTTTTTTTTTACAAAAATAAACATTAAATCTATATGAAAGCTTAATATACTAAGAGATACTTATCACAAACAAATGTTTTGAGATACAGTTAGTTGTGTAAAAATTTTCTCATAAAAACGTATGAAGAAGAAATTTTTCATAGTCTACTTTCTAGGAGTTCAAAATAAATAACTTAAAAACTTTCTTCTTTACTTTTCAATCAATCTACTAACCTGGTAACTTTCCTTGTATTAATTTAAAATTCCTATTGTAATGATTAAAAAAAAAATCAAAATTGAATATTTTTATGGCAAAAATAGAAATTGCTTTTTAATTAGAAAAATATTAATTAGATTAATATTTTTTCATCAAAAATTTTAATTAGAAAAATATTTTAATCAAAATTGAAAAAAAGTCTATAAAGGATTGTTTATTACCAAGTTAAGAAAAAACTGATTAAGTATGAGAATGATTGTAACTTTAATAAAAAAAAGATATAAGTTGGATATAACTAGGTTTCCTTTAAATTATATGTAATACTTAAAGAATAAACCAGAAAAATGTATATTTAAAATTTTTAATTTATTGCAAGTAGTGAAGTAGAAATAACAAAGTTGAGAAAAATTAAAGAAATGCTTCTTCAAATAATTATCACTTTTAGTTTCATTAAATTGTTTACTGATTTGTGTGACATCCCACTATTTGATAATAAAATAAATAACAATCTATAATAGTCGCTAAAAATTTTGAGTAAAGTTAAGTTTTCTTAAATGCTAAGCTTCACAATCAAAAACTGTTGTACATTAGTTTTGAGTTTTGCAAACTAATGATTTGATGTTTATATTTTTGTAACTATGTACTTAATACTGATTTAAATCTTATTGATTGTTGAATTACCAGAGAAAGGTGATGCTTTGACTACTAATGAAAGTAATAAGCAAGAATCAGCTAAACAAGAAGAAGTTGAAAATACCCCAAAGGAAAATGAAACAAATAAAGTGAGTTTGATTTTTCATTTTATAAAAATATTATTACTTTTCAACAGTCATGTTTACACTTGCTTTTGTTATATATTAAGTTTATTATGATTTGTTTTTATGAAAATACAAAATCTGCTTAGGATGACGAATGGAATGACTATGAGGAAGAGGTGAAAGATTATAGCATCCTTAAAGTGAAAAATTTACAAATAGAGTGAGTACGATCTTTATAGTTTGTTATATAATACCAATGAAATTTTAAAATAATATTTTTCCTTTTTTTATTTTAAGTAAAATGAATTTAAAGTATGTATTTTGGTCATATGTATCAAAGTCTTTAACACACCAAAAAAGAGTTGTTCACACAAAGATTTAGGATAGTAATGAAGTCAAAAGTTTATTTAAAAAAACTCTAAAATATCTATTATGTATTTCAAAGTTTGAATAAGTTTACAAACACAGTTTTGAAATCACCATTAACTAAAATTCTAAAAAAGTTCAACAACTTTAATGTAAAAATTGATATTAAAAAAAAACAAAATTACTTTTACATATTTTATACTGATAATTTTTTTTGAGCAGTATTCATATGTAATTTAGATGGGAACGGGTCACTTTTGCACGAGGGGACACTTTTGCACGAAGGGTCATTTTGCATTAAAGTAAAAAAAAACTAGAAAGAAGTTAAAAAAGATTAGTTAAAATAAGTTTCCGACCGTGGGTGATAGTAAAAATAAAAAAATACAAAAAAAAAACTGGAATAAACTAATAAAAAAACATAAAAGAAAAATAAATTACCGACCGAGGGTAAGGGTTAGGGGTAAAAAAAAAAAAAAATTATTATTAAAAAAAAAACAGGAAACTAAAAAAAATTAAAATATAAACTATAAAAAAATATCAAATAAAAAATGTACCGACCAAGGGTTAAGGGTAATAGTGATAGTAAAAAAAAATTACAGTTATTTAGAACAAATATTTTTTTTAAACTGTGCAATATTGTGGGAGCGGGTCAGAATGACACAGCGTCAAATAGACACGGTCGTCAAATAGACACGGTGCGTCACTTTGGCACAGCGACAAAATGACACGGTGCGTCACTTTGGCACAGCGACAAAATGACACGGTGCGTCACTCTGGCACGGTGCGTCACTTTGGCACAGAGGGTCACTTTGACACAGCGACAAAATGACACGGTGCGTCACTTTGGCACAGCGACAAAACGACACGGTGCGTCACTTTGACACGGAGGGTCACTTTGGCACAGCGACAAAACGACGCGGTGCGTCACTTTGACACGGAGGGTCACTTTGGCACAGCGACAAAACGACGCGGTGCGTCACTTTGACACGGAGGGTCACTTTGGCACAGCGACAAAACGACACGGTGCGTCACTTTGGCACGGAGGGTCACTTTAGCACAGCGACAAAATGACACGGTGGTTAATAAGGGAGGGAACGATTTGTTGTGAAACTTCAATCTTCATTGGTATGGACAACGATCTTGTTTTTCTAGGAAACTTTTCAGTTTCCTGTCTTCTAACCGGTTTTGTAGAATCAGCAACAATCACATTGATTAACTTTAAAAACAAAGACCGCAGGAATTTTTGATTGTGACTTCATAAAATAAAGTGAAACACGTAATGTTTATACCTTCTATTGTCCATCGTTGTACTTATAAACAACATACTCATTTTTAAGCAGTAGCAAGGTGTAAGGTGTGCTTAGAAGCTGTGCTTAATAAACGACAAATAATTATTTGTATCAAACAAAGTTCACAAAGATTCAAAAGCAGCAACTTTTTTAACAAAATACGACTGCAAAAGTTAAAGGAAATTTATTTTTGATTTCTTTCGAATGGAAAAACTTAAACACAGTTTTGTACTAGAACTTGATACGAGTAATAAAAATTAAAAAATGACTTGCCATTTTACGACTAAAAAGATAAAAACTCATATAAACTTATTTTTTAAACTTCAGCAACATTCTGATTTAAAAAATACAATCTAGATTTTAGATCAATCATTCACCATATCAAAACAATAAACTAGTAGGTGTTAACACAGAGGAAAATTTGTTTTATAAACTAAAACTCAGACGTTATCGAAAACAACTTTTCTGCTGTTGTAATTCTAAATTCTAATGCGGTTCTTATTTTTCGATTTTATGCTTAAAAAGAGTGATACTTGCGCTCTTTTGACGACTTAATAGCTGACAATTTTGAACTAAAATACTGCGTTTCCTGACGATTTACGTTAGTTGCAACATCTTCAAAAAATCATTATGCACTTGACTTAAAAGATCGAAATTTTACTCCTCTATGCGACTTTTGTTTGTTGCAACATATATCGTGCACTTAGAAGTAGAAGTATAATGCTCTCTCGCAAATAAAATTGTGCACCTAACACTAAAACTGCATAGATAAAAGTATAAGTACAAATAACCGCAAATAAATTAGTTTTTTTAGCAAAACATTCCCTACATCAAGCATCTCTTTAAATAAAACTCAATAAACCACTATTACACACTTGTAATAGACTATTGTAGACTTGCTTTAACAAAGTACAATTTTTCTTACTATTATAATACTAAAACAAGTAGTATAAATGCTATTTAATTCCTTAAATGCAAAAAAATACTATAATATCTGTCATACTCTAAGTTTAATTCTTTATATTTTAGGCTACAAAGTTTTGTAAAAATTAAAAAGACTTGAAGTATTAACTTTATTAGAATTAACTAAATTGACGATAAACTTAACATTTAATACACTATTTTTAAGAACAACTAATTTTGATTTATTAGGACTCAAGTTGTATAACCTCTAGTGCTTAATTTTCTTAAAAGTGATAAATTTATAAATGCGCATGAATGGTTGCATCAGACTCTTAATTTTCTCTCAACTGTTCATAATACTATTTTTAACTTTTTCAAAAATTTAGGCTCCAGGACCGTTTATTTTAATTATTTGCTTTTAGACAAGTTTATTATACATTTTTAATACAGAGTTTTAAGTAAACATCCTAAGTTATTAACTTTTGTTGAATATTTTTTTTGTATGTTTTTGGAAATTTAGGACTTAACTTTAAAAAAAATATTTTTAACTGCACGTAATAGATTGTTAAAGCATGTGATTTACGACTCGATAACTGAAATGTTCTTTGGTATAATTTTTCGAGCGATAACCTTTTGTCGTTTAAAAAACAGTAATAATAAAACTTTTATGTTTAAACAAACTACTAGGTTAAAATATTCAACATATTTAATATAACTGGCTAGATACTACAAAAGCAGCTAAACTCTGTATTTTCAAAAACTAGAGTTAAAACACGCATGACTTATTCTTACAACGAAATAACACTGTATAAAATTAAATTTTAGTTATTTTTTATAACAATTTCTGATAATAATTAATTAAACGTTTAACAAAAAATACTAAATTTTATTCATTACATAAATATGAAAAGTTGTGAAACGTAAAAAATAAAACTTAAGAATATTTTTGTTTTTACACTTGGACTTAAATTTTAAAGCATTGTATCATATATAGTTTCAAATGTATCAAGCTACTATAGTTTCGAAAAAATATAATAAATCTTTTGTTTAACTAATTACTATCAAAGTTTTACAATTAAAAGTTATATTACTGAAAAAGATTAGTTTTGCTTATAAGTTTGTTTATCTATGCTATAGTGACGCACCGTGTCATTTTGTCGCTGTGCCAAAGCGACGCATCGTGTCATTTTGTCGCCGTGTCAAAGTGACGCACCGTGCCAAAGTGATGCACCGTGTCATTTTGTCGCTGTGTCATTCTGACACCCACCCCAATATTGTACACTCGTGAAAAAGTGACACCCACTCAATTTAGATTGTTTAAATGTTAGTCATTAAAAAAATTAGTTTAGATTTTATGATATTTAAAACATAAACATATCTTTTATTTTATGCTTTTTGATTAACAATTTTTTCGTATACTTGATTTCATAAAATAATTCATAAAGCTAGCCAAGATTGACATGGTGATTATTAGAAATCTTATCTTACTTTGTAGGTAAGAGGACTATAAAAAACTACTTTATTAACCGTATGTCTTCTAGCTTTTTAAAGTAATGCTTTGAACTATTTCATGTTTAACTTAATTCGAACTTGAGTTGCAACTCAAACTAAGAATCATCGTTGCAACTTACTCAGTTTAGCTCAGGCTAAGTACAGGGTTGCCAAAAATCTCGAAAACCTGGAACTTGACAATTTAGGTTAAAAAACCTGGAATTTGAGAAATTAAAAAAAAAATGAAAAACCTGGAATTTTTAACAAAAATCACTAGAAAACCCAGGGTTTCCATGAAACCTGAAATAATCTGGAAAAACTTGGAATATGGCAATTTAGGCTAATAAACCTGGAAAAACCTGTAATTTTTAACAATATTAACATGTTAAGTATTAAAATTTCGATTTGACTCATATAGATCTATCATATAAAAAAATCTATCATATAGATGAACATTTTTGTCATCATCAATTTTTTTTAAAATACACATTTAAGTAGCTTTATAGTATCTTTTCATTGTTTTTATACTGTTTAACACAGTTTCTTACCTTAAACTTAACTTTAAATTAAAAATAGACCCAAAAATGTGTACTTTTAAAAACCTGGAAGAAATTTTGCAATCCTGGAGAAAATTTGGCGAAAAATAGTTGGCAACCCTTATTACAGGTCAGTTTAATTACTATAAATCTGTATAATTACTAGTAGTGTGATATTCACTTTGCAGTTATAACTTTAACTGAGAAAACATTTGTGTTTTCATATGTTATTGACTTGACTATAAATTTTTTTTTGGAAAATATGTAAGTTACAAGTAGTCCATAAAGCTCTTTTTATGTTTTTTAAATTTGTTGTATCACTTTACAGGTCAGAAGAAGCAACCGAAAAAGTTGAGGAAGAAAAAGAGTACAATGCATCGGGAGAACTTGTTGAGTCTCGAAGTGAAGAAGGTCCTTGGAACCGAAGCATGTCTGAGGTGCAAGAGCAGCCCAAAGTGGCAGCACCCAAGCCAGTTTCGAAACCTGGCAAGTATGTACCACCTTCCATGCGCCGTGGTAATGACCAAGGCATTTCTTCTTTAGGTAGAAGAATTCAACCCCAGAAAACTTTTAAGAAAGACTCTTTTATTGATTTTCCTACGCTTAATGCTGCTGAGCAAGATCAAAAGTTAGTTGTTATTACAAGTAGTCTCACCTTAGTAAGTTGTATAACTTTTTTTGTGAACGCTAATAAGTTTTGAATAAGTTTTTGGTTTTTTCAACTTTATAATGTATAAGTAAGTATTTAGAAAAAAAAAAACTAAACAATTATAATTTATACAGATATCATTAATCAAATAGTTTAACACAAAAGTATTTTTTCGAAGTTTTTAAATTTTAGATAATTATACAGATATAAGTATAAACTTTTACAAAGGTTATTTTGTGTTAGTTTTAAATTTTTTACTTCTAAAATTTAAAATACTTATGGCACGATATAAACAACAACCTCATTGCAGGACTGCGAATCCCGGTTTTCAGACGGTAAAGAAAGGAGCCAAGCAGCAAACTGTGACGAGTTTGGCGAATCAGACTTCTTCTTCCAGCACCACTGCTTGGAGGAGCCGGAGACAGAGGGAGGGTGACCAGCAGACGAGCGTCGCTACTAGCAACCAGTTTTCTGCTTTCAACTCCAACAACAACAGCAGAGGCGGAAGGTGGTAAACCCACGCTAACATTGCTTGGTGACTCAAATTTTCCTAGCAACACCCACATATTTATACCTTCTCTAGATAATTTATAGTTGAAATTAGATTAAGAAAATTTACATTCTTTTTCAGCGACTTTAAGGTTCGCGAACTGTTGCTAGGTAAAACTGTTACCATTTATATCTAGACAATTTGAAAGTTCTAATCTTGGGAACTTCACAATTGTTTTTCTGTTCACTAAATAAACTAATAAAAATTACTCTTTTATATATTAAATTAAGTTTACTATTAATTTTTAGGGTCAGCAAATGTTTTGCATATTAAAATTTTCTTTGATTGGTATTATTTTGAAATCTAAATATATGGCAGTAAAAACCTTTTATTGCTTCTTCTAGCTTATTTAGGTGTTGTGTTAGGATTTATATATAATTTTTGTTTAGTGAACTCTATTGTTTGTTTCTTATCACAGTTTTGAAATGAATTCTAATAAACTCCATTATAGGCGGTTTTCATTGGTTTGTTTGTAAGAAAGCATTTTTTATTGTTTTATTATATATATTTAGTAATGATCTATACTTGTAATGTAAAACATTAAAGTATTGAAATTTTGAAGTCCCGTTTTAGACTACTTGATTTTTATAGTACAAGTCAATTTTTTATTAAAACTTAACTATTTTACAAGACACTATCGTGTAAATAATAATAATAATAAAAGGTCCACTATCAGCCTGTATCGGCTATGCATAATTGTGCATAGAGAATAAAAATAAATTATAATAATAGATTAAAAAGCACAGTGGTGCAATAAATAAAACAAACAGGTAATTAATAAAAATACAAATATATATAAACAAAAATTAATTAAACTCATTCTCCTTATATATTCATATTCTTTGTTTTCTTAAGGTATCATTTTTCTCTTTATTTTGTGCACAGTAAATCCTTATTTGACGCGGTTATTTGCAAGCAACTCTAACTCATCAGTTTTTAAATTCAAGCTTTTTAGATCGCGCTTGCATACGTCATTAAAACGTAATTTTGGACGACCTCGGTTGCGTTTACCAACTCCCCATACAACAGAGACTTTTGTATTCGCTCAGCACCCATCCTCAAAACATGACCGAGCCTGCGCTGACTGAGGGCAAAGTACAAAGTGGTAAGACTAGTACGTCTTAACACTTCCTCGTTGGTGATCTTTAGTTGCCATGCAATTCTAAGGATGCGACGAAGGCATCGTTGGGGAAAGGTATTATTATTTCTTTTCCTGAATGCTAGACAGCGTCCATGTTTCACTACCGCGTAGCAGAGTACTGCATACACAGGATCAATGCGCGTTAGTCTTAGTGCGAATGCTTAAACTTTTGTTTATCCCAAACTCTTGCAGTCAAACGAGCCTGAGCCCTTACCAATGCGACTATTTATTTCTGTGTCTAATTATGCGTTTGACGCAACATTTGAGCCAAGGTATACAAAATTGTTTACATTTTCAATATCCTTGCCATGATTTTGATTGGTGGTAAAATATCCGTTCCTTGATTTAGAACTTGAGTCTTTTTAAGACTTATAGTAAAACCGAAATCCGAGCATGCCGATGAAAACTGGCTCAGTAGTGTCTGCAGGTCTTGGGACAATTGTGTGAGTGTAATTAAAAAGTATTAATAACTGTTTTTCTGATAAATTGTAACTTTTAAAATATTTCATACAATTTAGTAACCTTATTTAGAATCAAGTATTAGTTTGCTTTTCAAGCGTAATTTTAATCTAATATAATATTTCAAAAAATTGTTATTCATATAAAATTTTAACCTAGAAGTTAAACTTAGACTTCGCTTTTTTTTTGCAGCCAGCGCTAATTACGACTATTTTAATTGTGAGCCCGTCAGTTAGCTATAACAGCAAGAACCTAACATAAATAAAATTAACTTACATCTTTCAGCCTATCTAAAGTAGGTAATTTCAAGAAGTTGTGTTGAAGGTTACACGGAATTTTAAACGGGCAGAGTTACTTCTAAATAAATTAAACTTTGTAATACACAGGAGTTATTTTATTTTTTCACATGCTTTGCTTGTCTAAGAGTTATAGTTAAAACTCCCTTTTAGTTATTATTTTTGTTTTAGGGGATGAATTAAAAATGTTTTCACTCTTAAATATCAAAGAATTTAGCTGAGATTGACATTTTTTATAACTCGTAGACCAGAGTTCACATAACATTTTTTCGGTTGCGACTGCCTGACGAATTTAAATAAAAACTAAACCCGTTTCTAAGTACCGAAATCTTGTGGTCTGATGATCGAAGGGGTATGATCAAACTTTTATGTTAATTTGAGCTTATCTCGCCACACACGTAAGTCTATACTTGGGTCTAATAGACTTGTGCTGATATTTTTTAGTAAAGGTTTGCAAACAACATTTTGTATAGAATGATAAGGTCAGTTTATAACTACAGTGATCTCTCACGAATCTACGCACTCTCGTTTACTTACACATTTTAGAATTCTAAAAAATACCAAAAAAGTCTTTGATATTTGACAAACTGAATTATTGTTTGTATTGAAATAAAAATATATGTATTTAATTTAGTTTTACAAAACTTTAAAGCTCATCGCTTTATATTTTTATACTTTGTAAATATACTAAACATTTTAAGTGATTAGTTTGTAAAACATAGGATGAGTAGATTTTAAATAAAGTTGAGATTTTTGCATTTTTAGTTTTTGCCTTTAATAAGGAACCTGTTGAATTCTATGGCTTTGCCCTTTATGTCTTACGTCTTTTATACCTTTAAATCGAACAAGGTACAACGTTCAATTTTTAATTGTTTATGACAAATTTCTTTCCAAACTCAACAAATCCCTAAATTTTATTATAACACCATGCAAGACAAGTTTTTAATCTTGTGTGGGTAAGAAAAAAAGTCATAAATCACTCTGATACATATAAACAATTTTTAAGAAAAACTGCTTATTTTTTATCTTTGAATTTTCAAAGGAAGACAGCATTGTACATATGTACAACTTGAATTAAAACAAGTGATTTAAAGTGGAAAAGTTTCCAAACTGTTTCTAATCAAATGCATTATTAGAAAACAGTAAACATAGTAGGTGTATTTCATACCTCTCGTTTAGCTACACACTTTTCCTTACACAATATGCGCAGATTCGCGAAGGTTACTGTACTAACAAAAGCCACCCGATTTAACGTAGAAGTTAAGTTTAATTAAAACAACCGTTAATTACTAAATGTTGTAGAAACAATTACTTTTTGAAGTTTTAGTCTTTGAAAAAAAAAACTTAAGGCTTTTTGCAAACTCAAAAAAAAACAATATAATTTATAAACGTTTATCAAAATATCAGTTCAATATATCATCAAAGCACTATTTGTCATTGTCATTGATACATTTCGAAGTATTACTTATCGATTTCTCTAACTACAGGCGAATCTTAAAAGTTGACTAATTAAGACAAATCCCATTTATGTTTTATTTAAGTTTGAAACAATACGGAGGTCGAATACTTCTGAATTACGGCAAAAAAGTTTCTAAAAGAATACTCGTTTACTATTATGTTTTATACTAGTTTGTTTAAACAATTTACTTATATTACTGCGGACGAAACAAAGGAGGACTAATCAGTGGAAGACTTATCCTCGTGATTGAAGGAAGAAACAATTAGAAACAGTGTGAGAGGCTGACTGCAGGTGAAGGAAGTCACGAGAAATTAAAATAAGAACGAATTTTGTTTTACACGCTTAATATAATAAAACAACAACTACCGAAAAATTATTTGAGGTAGTAATAAACTACTAAGACTTCAAATAAAAGCTTAATTATAATATATGATAAGACTTTTAGCTAAATAGAAAAGTGTATGAAATCATAGTGATTTAATTGTATGTATTTTGTTTTAAAATCAAATACTTCAATTTTTTTTTACAGAATGAACTAGCTTTAAATGTATAAAGAATATTATTAAAAATATTATAAACTGTACGTATGAAGGATGTAAAAGCAGGTTAGTTAGTAATTTGGCAAATTAATATACTGTAGACATACTGAGCATTTGTCTACTATAGTAGGGTTGGGCAGCGTGCTAAAATCTACTATTACTTTTTTTTGATAAGTCTTGCCCGCAGTTTTTTTTTTCTGGTAAACATTTACTGCCGGCTAAAAAAGCTACCCACCTATAGTCTACACTACAACATAGTTCATTATTACAATTACCAAAAATGATGTAAAAAAATGCTAACCGGATTTTTGTTGTATTTAGGCGAGCACTTAAAAAGCAATTACTTTTAAGGGATGTCGCATTTAGTAGAGTATTTCTTACTACAAAACCAACTTTACGTTAAATACAGTCTTTGTCTTTCTAACTAAATGTGTTTTTAGTTTTCTAGTAACGGGTGTCAGTAATCCATATGAAATTTCCTTAGACATCCTAAGACAAAATAAGACTAAACGAACGGTGATGGCACAATACGTACTTAAATAGTTGTTGACCGGGGCTGCCTAGTTTGAGGCGAGCGGTAGTTTTTCTGTTGAGAGCAAAGACTCTAATAAAAATGATTTTTTTACCTAGCTTTACGTCAATCAACCTGTGGCTAATACCGTCAGCTTTTACACGTAAATTGAAAGGGAAAAAATAACTTTATTAATTTTTTTTTGAAAATTTCTAGGAAATGCTGAGATTTTAGCGCATTTAGAGCTTCAAACCAAACTTTGAAATTCCTTTTACCAAAATAGTAGGAAAACTGCGGTCGGTGGGCCAAATCCGACCCGCAAAGTATACATTTGCTACCAGTGAAGTACTTTTAAGAAGAAAACATACCTTTATAATTTTACAATTTGGGTATTAAATTGGTAATTAGTGATTAATACTGCTTTATTATTGCCTATTTTCTCAAATTTTTGGTTTAAAGTAGTATTTTCAAATTTATTATTACAACTATTTAAAATTACAGCGTCCTGTGAGCAACTTTGGTTTGAAAAATTAGCCAAAATTTTTTAAAAGGTTGCCGATCTAGAAGATTGTTTTAGTATACACCAACTCTTGGCTAAAGTTATAAGTTTAAAACAAGTGAAAACAATAAATGCTAAATATTCAAAAATTTATATTAAAATTTAAATCTTGGTTAAAAATAAAAGGAAAAATAAATTATAAATTGGTAAAATAACTAAACTTTAAACACATATTATCTGTTAAGTTTGTAGGTAGTGTCAATATTTCTTAACTTTTGATTTAAATTTAAAAGCAAATACTGATTATGAGTTTGAAACAAAAACAAAAAACCCTAGATAACTACAAGTTAGTAGAAAATAATATTGAGATCTAATTGATTACTAAATTTATTTAAAGTATATTTAAAAATAAAATAACATAAAATGTTTCAAGTTAAATTACAATTTAGAAAAATCATGTCACTACATTGATGTCGTGGTTGAGTAATCAAAGTGACGTGGTAAGTTTTTTCAAGCTAAAAGAATAAAAAATTAAAACACTAAAACACAAGTACCAAAAAGAAAATATTATACTAAAACACATTCAGGAATCAGCTTTAACATAAACCAATTTTCAATTGCTGTTTATTAAAAGTAAACATAAGTTTTTTGTTAATTAAAATTATTTTTTAAAAGTAAATAAGTGCTGCTCAACTTTAATAACGATTTAATTTAAAGTAAAACTGCAATGTCTAATTCAAAAATAGTAAAATCCAAGTTTATTTTCTAACACTAAAAGTTTTAAATAAAAAATTTATACAGATAAGAGCTTTCTTTTAAATGATGGACACTCAAAAGTAATAAACTTATCATAATATTATTAAAAGATTCTAATTTTAAACTAGTTTCACCTGTTTCGTAGTAGGTCTCATCACATAGGATCATCATCATTTATATTTAGATGTTGTCATGGTACTTGGTTATAAAATCTTATAGATAAAATTCAAAAATTTAGTAGGAAAACACAGGCAAATATAACAAAATAAGTAATGTTCTGATTCAATATTTTTTTTTCATGAGTAATACATGTTAAAGGAAACCAGTCTAAACATGTTCCTGGTTAAAAGCTGTTGTTCTGTCTCACTTAAAACTAAACTGCAACTATTTTTAACAACTAACAAACTTCTGTAAAATAACCTTGTTGTGGTTTTTAACTTCATGCATTTAGTTATATGGGTAAATTTATTTTTAAAGGTACTGAATTTATTCATATTTAGTTTAGGTTGTATAAATCTATACGTATATATATATATATATGTATATATAATATTTATCTAATTGTATAAAAACTATAATTTATGCAGTTTTAATAGTTTTAATATAATAGTTTTATATTATTTTTATATAATTAGATAAATATTTAGCTCCAATTTAATTTGTCGAGCACTATCGACCAGAACTTTTTATAAAACCTTTGATATATATACATAAAATATATACAAATGTATTTATTTATTCAAGGAAAACAAAATAATTTTGAGTTATGACGTTTGGATGATCCTGTATAATTTAAAAGTGAATAACGAAAGAAGATCAATGAAGAAAATCTTAAACCCTGTAAGTCAGCAAATGACAGTAAAACTTATTATTGTGAATGTATAGTATACTGAAAAGGCTTGTTTTATATTAAAGTTTATTAAGACATAGTGTGGTGCAACTTTTGCTAAACACTCTAAAGAAATTTTGTGTGAAATTCTATTTTTTTATTTTACACAGTTAAATACAAACTAATTATTTTGATGGTATAATTTTTTTTTTTGATAAAGTTTTAAGTTTAATTTTTTCAAGGTAACCACATATTTATGATTTACTAAGAAAATTTCTGTACTCAACATAATAAAATCGTACACATAAGTTTTATTTATTCTGAAGACTTGGTTTTTTATTAATTTAATTTATTTGAATTAGTTTTAACCTTGAAATGAAAACTTTTACATACAATCGATGTCTTAAATTAAACAGACTGTAATTTATAATTGTAGGTAGTTTGTGTGAATTCAAAGACGAGTTTCTAATTAATGATAATTTGATAAAAATTTACGACGAAAAAGTCGATATAATTTATTTCAATTGTTGATGTAATTTTTAGAACAAAAATTTAAAATAAATAAATGTACAGATTATATGTCTAGTCGTTGTAATATTGATTTGTACATTGATTAGAAAGTTATTAGCTTTTTTACTTTTTGACTTGACTTCAATCATAAAGATGCTTGCGAGAGTAAGTTACATTATATATTTTTTTTGTTTGGTACAGATGTCTAATACTTTGTGATAACTATGGTTTATACTTGATGTAAAACATAAAATCAATCTACTTATTTTAAAGCAAAATTACTGCAGCCTTGAAAAGCAAGTGTTTAGGCTTTTCACTATGTACAACCTGCTAAAAGATGTAGTTATATTTTAATTTTGCGAAATTAGAGTATGCTGTAATTTTAAGTGTTTGAAAGTACTATATTCGTAGTAGATAAACTTTAAGCCAGGTGTCATCAAAATGCGATCCGCAGACCAAAAGAGGCCCGTAAAGAAAAAGGCTGCGGTCCTCAATGTACTTTTCAGCTTAAAAAATACTTTTTTGAAGCAATGAAAAAAATTAAAGTAAAAACTATTTTAATCTAATTATAGTTAACTACCAGTGCTTTATTTATTTGCTTATTGTATCTCATTTTTAATTTAAAACAATGTATTTTTAATTGTTACAACCACTTTTTTGATAGTATTAGTAACAAAAAAAAATTTACACTCCTAAATTTATTTAAATATTGTATATGATTTTTTTAATAACTTCATTTTCGCAATGTTCTTTGAACTAACTAGTTTTGTTTGAAAAGTTGTTTAAATTTGAAATTATAGAATATATTGTTTTGTGATTAATTGATAAAGTACTTTATGTTAATCCATTCTATTTATGAAAAATATACAACTAAAGTTTGTGTTTATTCCTTTTTTAAGAATTTTACCATAAAAACTACACTGATATAATTAAGTAACAATGAATACAATTAAAAGCACTTTAACCAGTTGATCAATAACCACTTAAACTAGTTGAAGCTCATAAAATAAAACTAAAACCAATAAATCCTCTTTTGATGTTCTCTTACATTTCATTAAAAACGTGTATTTAAACTTAAAATTGTTTGAGTACCTGTTATTAAACGAATACTGAAAATACTGAAAAAATATACTCAAAAAAACAAAACATTTTTCTTTTTTTAGTTAACCAACTTTAACAATAAAACAAAGTAAGACTATTACTAAAAGTGATAAATACTACAAAAATTAAAAATTCTAACTTGCCTATTTACACATATTTTTATTAAATACTATCCATAAACTTCTCAAATTTTTACACATTAAATTTTTAATAAAATTTAATTGACAGAAACTAGACCAAAAAATGAAAAATGTTTCATAAGTTTAAATAAAAAAGTTTTGAAACTTTTACAAAATTACATTTTGTATAACTAAAAACATTGTTTATATTGGTCAATACAGTTTTTAAATTGCTAAAAATACTCTTAAAAATAAAAATACGTATTTCTATAAAGTCAAAAAATTGATGTTTGGAAAAACTAAAAATATTGTAGTAGAGTAAAGTACGTTACTAATTAAGTATTTTGTTACTAAACTTATTTTAACAATGATTGCAAGTATTTTAGATGCAAAATTATTAAGTTCAGTTGTATAAAACCTAATTTATTTATAATTTCGTTGCTAATTCTCTTGAAAAGTCTAAAATTTAAACGTTATAAAATTTAATTTAGACCAGTAATTTAAAAATATCAAGTATACTATGTAAAGTAACATATTAAGATATTCTAAATAAATATTGACTGATATATTTATAGAAGCTTAAAAATTCAAAACTAAAGTAGTTGTTGGTAAAATAAACGAGCATTTATATATAATTAATCAAAACGTTATAAATTTGTTTATCAACTCGTTTCTTTAAGCTCAATAAAGTTAATAAAACTATATAAAATTAAGGTAACTCTTAGGTTGTTGTTATATTTCGTTTATTAGTCTTTGCAATATAATTACGTGAAAAAATTAATAAAAGTTAAAGTATGAACTTAACAATAGTGACTTTATGCTATCATTTAAGTATACTTGATAAAAAGTAATGGTTTTTGAATAAAAATAGTACTTTTGTTCCTTTATCATGATGTTTTAAAAATTGTTCGTCAATAATAGTTTAAGACATCGTCTTTAAGAAATTTCAAGTTTAAAAATTTATAAAACCTAAAAAGATATGAGTTTACCTTTTAAAGACTTAAAACAATAATTTTAAATATCAGCAAATTAAATTAAAAAAATAATTTATGAATTAGAGAATTAGAAAAATATTTAAGAATTAGTAAAAGATTTTTTAATTTAAAGATTTCAAAAAAATTAAATAAGCAAAAATGACTTTTCAAATGTTTTTAAGAGTAATCGTTAATTATTATAGAAAAACTAAATTCATTAAAGTTTTGTAGTTCAGAATTCTTATACTTTATACCTTAACAAAAAAAGTATTGAGCTTAAAAAAATTGATAGTTTTTAAAAAACTTTTCCTGTAGTTCAATCTTTTACATGAAGCCTTTAATAGATTTGAAACACTTATCGACTGTTAAAAAATCTTAAATATCTAATTACCAATAAACAACAAATTTTAGTTTTGTATGCGTTTTTTTATAAGTTTTGATGAATAGAAAAAATTCTCAAGAAATTTTGTAATATACCAAAAAAAACTCTTACATAAGTTTATACGTTTCATTTAATTCGTTAAGAGGAGGTAAGACTACTTTCTGATCTAATTTATGACGCGAGTTTCGAGATTTGCGTGCAATAAAAACATTGTCATTAGTGTTCGTTATACTGTCAGTGTAATTTAATTTCGAACTTTTACTTAGCTCAGCTACTCGCTGTCGTTTTTTAATCGGTCTGTTTGATTTCTTTTTCAGCTGTAAGGACCTCGTTTTTATTTTTGGGTCTGTTGAAAACATGCTAGGGTCGTAACTAGTAGAAAAATCATCGGTACTCGCAATGTAATCACAATCTAATAAGACTGAATTCACTTCGGCACAAGAACTTATCTCGGACTTTTCTTCCTCGCTTTTCAAACAGCTTCTTCTCCGCCTTATTGGTTTGGAAGTAGTTTTTTCTGGTTCACAAGTGAAGACTGTTTTTTCATCAAATACAAGACTTTCTAATCTTTGCCTTGTAGATACGTTTTTAGAAGCTGTTTTGGAATTTTCGAAATCGAACATGTCATCATCACTCATGTTTGTTTTACTTTTGTTACATATTTGTTTGTTTGACATACAACAGTTTCGTCGACGTGTAGTTTTCTTACTTCTTGTCACAACTTTATTTTCTTCCAACCAGTTTAAATCTGGTGTGATTCTTTTTGTAAACACATCTTGTTTCGGGCCTACATCGTTTTGATTATTGTTGTCTCCGTAAGAGTCAAGTTGGGAGTACACTTTGTTGGTGGATCGAATATTTTTCTTTTCTTTTGCCGAGTCTCTTGTCACAAGTTGAGATCGACGGCTTCTACTAATTTTGGGAAGAGGAAGAGCTTCTTCCACGGCAGCTACGCAAGACTCTTTTTTTATCGAAGACAGTAACTCATTTGTTGTTTTTCCAAGTTTTCCGTCATCAGGTTTCAACCTGATGCGTCTTCTCTTTGTTGACATCTGTTTCGATGCTGCAATTTGAACCGAAGCTAATATTGCATAAGGGTGGCAATTTAGTTTTTTCGTACTGTTTTCATCAACCATTTCTACGCATTAAGAAGTAAAAAAAATCTGTTGATGTAAACTACATACAAAAAGTTTCAGTAAAAACAAATGACATAGCAATTTGTGTCGATATAAGCTACTTTTGATAGTCATCCAGATCATTACTTTTCAATTTATACATTTTGAACAACAATAGTTAATATTTTACAAACTAATTAGTTAATAAGATACATTGCAGACTTAAGCTTTGAATATTTTGTAATTAAAGATCTTTAAGGCTTAAGATACTAAGAATAGAATTTATTTTAATTAAACATTTTAGGTACATACTTTAAATATATAACAGAATATTTAAGTTAAACAGCTATAAGAAAAAAAAATCAAAAATTCTTAGTTTATTTTATTTGATTACACTGTTATAAACCTTCAAAACAGTAAATATTGCTTTTAAGTTATAGTAAAAAGTTAAAAAAATTTTTGTAAAGATTTCTACTTTAAAAGTTATTTTCTAAAGTTAAATCATTGGTTTTTAAAATAATTCAAGTCGTAAGTTTTTATTATTTGCTAAACAAGTGTTACTATGTTATAACTTTAACTAGTAATTTACATTTAGATAACAAACTATATCAAAACTAACTTCTTTAAACGCAATTGATTGGATCTTGTTTGTTACTACTAACTTAAAAAACATCTTTTTTATTTTAAATAAAATTGAAACTAAAGTGATAATTCTAAAACAATATTCCTACAAGACTTCTTTTTTAAATTTTGGGTTCAATGTACTTCTTAATTACTTAAAACACATCGTTAAACATAAGTGTTAAATTAAATTACTAGCTTTGTTTGCTTTTAGTAGCCATTTTTAAATGTGTTTTAAATTTATTAAAAATAATTTCTCTACTTGGTTGTATGGCTTAAAAATCACTTTTAAAGTTATGACAGTGCTAGATTAGGTATTACCAAAAAAAAAAATTATAATATTATCTTTTATTCTTTCGGCAGATAAATTTAGAACTTTTAATAACCGTTAACAAAGTTGTTTAAAACAGTAAGCAAGCACTAATTTGTACTCAGAAAAAGTTACTACTCTTTGTGTTAATTTTCATTGTAAGTAGTTAAACAAGCAAAATTTAAAATTTTTAAAACGAAATTTATTGCAATACTTTACTGTTTTCTCAGAACATTTATTTAATTTTTGCACATATTTTTTTTATTTCACTTGAGTTAAGAAAACACCATACTGTTTCATAAAAAAACTAACCATGTAATATTTAGAAAAGCATTAAAAAACAACAAACTGCTTAAAAACATTTTAATGCTCTAAAAATTTTCTTATTTGATTAAATAAAGTTACAACTTGTATCGAAACTTAAACAATCTCATGGTAAAAAACCACCCTAATGCGCTTTCTAATTGGTTTGTTCTTACTTTTTTACGACCTAGTTTTCAATTAGAAAAAACGAAAATAGTTCAAAATGTATATAAAAGCTAAATCACACTAATCAATAACTTAATGACTTCTTAATCACATTTTTTGCTTGTTCTTTAAAAGTTTTAGGGCACAGTAAATGAAGTTTTATAACTTGCATTGTGTAAACTAGATCTTGTTTATTTTGGTAATTAGCCTACATAAATGGTTAAATAAGTTAAAAGCTTTTAGTTTCGATAAAATTTTAATTTTTAAGAAAAAAAAGTTTTATTTATAAACTTAGTGTTAAATTAAAAGTAAGTTCCGTTGAGTTTCAGTTTTGATTAGAATATTTTTTTCAAATATATTTGTGTATAAATATTCAGTATTTAGTATTTTTGTTGCTACTTTTATAACAAAAATTGTAAGAACCTTTATAACAAAAAACAAAAAACAAACTGTTACATAATATAAACAAGCTCATTACACCGTAGTAGGTTGTTTTATCTTGAAAATACAGACAGCTTTTTTGTTTAATATTTTTTGTTTCAACTTTTTAGTTTCTTAATTAAACTTTTGAATTATAAGGAATACTTAAGTATAAATGAAAATAATAAGAACTTTACAATAATTAATCGAAGAAAGTCTTTTTATGATATTCTAAACTAGTTTTTTTTGTGTGAAAGAAAAACGAAATTGAGTTTAGTTTGTATAAAATATTTTGAACAATTTAGTATAATTCTAAAAGTATACTAAAGTAAAATATTTTAGTATACTTTTATATACAATTTATTAGTAATTATCTTAAATAGTCTTCTTTTCTATCTCGGTAAGTCTCTCTCTACCTTATGCTTGCCTCTTTTAAAAAATATTTTAAGAATTAACAAGTTCCAAACGGTAGAAATTAAAAAAAAACACTGTAAAGTCTCGATAACATTCAACTAGGATAAAAAGCACTTATTAGTTATTAAAATTTTACTCAACTTCTTCAAAGACATTAACATGTGTCCAGAACGTTTTGAACTGTAAGCCAGTTAATTTTTTCATATACTGAGCTTATGCTATAAGCTTAAAAACATTAAAAAAATTAGATGCCATAGCTAAGAAACTCTTAGAGCAAAAATAAATAGACTAGTTTTTGAATAGTACATATTTTTAACAAATAAAAAAGTTAATGCTCTCTTTTTTATACAGAAACTGTCGCATGCCATAAACAAAGTGTTACACAAATACTGTAGTTAGTTTTGTGAAAATATAGTGTCAGCCCCAAACGAACTAGCTCAAGTATTTTAAAACACTCTCAGGTCGAGTGGTTGTAAGCGCTTCATTGTTGTGTATATCAAAACGGGTAAATGTCGCGTTACGCTTGACTTGCTACGTCAGAAATTCGATAGTTTTTGTTTCGAAGCCAGCTAAGCTGCACGCTATAACGAAAACGACTGTTTTTTACTAGTGATAAGCTATGCTTGCTTTCCTATCGACCTTACCCGAGAAATGTTGTGAGTGCAAACGTGTACGTTTTCATAAAACTTGAGGGCTGATATCACGAGTTCTTGATCTAACCAATCCAAAACAGCGCTTTTCTATACAAAGTTTCTATGTTAATGAATGCTGTAAAAACAATGTTTTTCACTGAGTTGAATTGAATGCGACCCAAGCCAAGCTAAACAAAAACCTGCAATGCAAACAATTTTGTTCTCTGCTCCTAT
>NW_028139655.1:0-53481 GCF_965202585.1 Thalia democratica
GTAAGAGTGCTAAAACGTATGGATTATACATTGACTAGTAAAAAAATCAGAAGACTGTAAATTTTTTTCTAAACAATTTTAAGCAAAAATAAAAAAAGCGTGTCGTAGCCAATACATTAAACAACATGTTTGCAAAGTTTTAACTGTTTTAGTCAAGAATTGTTTGTGTAAGAGTGCTAAAACGTATGGATTATACATTGACGAAAGCAAGCATAGGTGTTTTTTAATGTAAAAAGTTCAGAAGACTGTAAATTTTTTCTAAACAATTTTAAGCAAAAATAAAAAAAGCGTATCGTAGCCAATACATTAAACAACATAGTTGCAAAGTTTTAACTGTTTTAGTCAAGAATTGTTTGTGTAAGAGTGCTAAAACGTATGGATTATACATTGACTAGTAAAAAGTTCAGAAGACTGTAAAATTTTTTCTAAACAATTTTAAGCAAAAATAAAAAAAGCGTGTCGTAGCCAATACATTAAACAACATGTTTGCAAAGTTTTAACTGTTTTAGTCAAGAATTGTTTGTGTAAGAGTGCTAAAACGTATGGATTATACATTGACTAGTAAAAAGTTCAGAAGACTGTAAAATTTTTTATAAACAATTTTAAGCAAAAATAAAAAAAGCGTGTGGTAGCCAATACATTAAACAACATATTGCAAAGTTTTAACTGTTTTAGTCAAGAATTGTTTGTGTAAGAGTGCTAAAACGTATGGATTATACATTGACTAGTAAAAAGTTCAGAAGACTGTAAAATTTTTTCTAAACAATTTTAAGCAAAAATAAAAAAAAGCGTGTCGTAGCCAATACATTAAACAACATGTTTGCAAAGTTTTAACTGTTTTAGTCAAGAATTGTTTGTGTAAGAGTGCTAAAACGTATGGATTATACATTGACGAAAGCAAGCATAGGTGTTTTTTAATGTAAAAAGTTCAGAAGGCTGTAAAATTTTTTCTAATCAACTTTAAGCAAAAATAAAAAAAGCGTGTCGTAGCCAATACATTAAACAACATGTTTGCAAAGTTTTAACTGTTTTAGTCAAGAATTGTTTGTGTAAGAGTGCTAAAACGTATTGATTATACATTGACTAGTAAAAAGTTCAGAAGACTGTAAAATTTTTTCTAAACAATTTTAAGCAAAAATAAAAAAAGCGTGTCGTAGCCAATACATTAAACAACATATTTGCAAAGTTTTAACTGTTTTAGTCAAGAATTGTTTGTGTAAGAGTGCTAAAACGTATGGATTATACATTGACGAAAGCAAGCATAGGTGTTTTTTAATGTAAAAAGTTCAGAAGACTGTTAAATTTTTTCTAAACAATTTTAAGCAAAAATAAAAAAAGCATGTCGTAGCCAATACATTAAACAACATATTTGCAAAGTTTTAACTGTTTTAGTCAAGAATTGTTTGTGTAAGAGTGCTAAAACGTATGGATTATACATTGACTAGTAAAAAGTTCAGCAGACTGTAAAATTTTTTTTAAACAATTTTAAGCAAAAATAAAAAAAGCGTGTCGTAGCCAATACATTAAACAACATGTTTGCAAAGTTTTAACTGTTTTAGTCAAGTATTGTTTGTGTAAGAGTGCTAAAACGTATGGATTATACATTGACTAGTAAAAAGTTCAGAAGACTGTAAAATTTTTTATAAAAATTTTTAAGCAAAAATAAAAAAAGCGTGTCGTAGCCAATACATTAAACAACATGTTTGCAAAGTTTTAACTGTTTTAGTCAAGAATTGTTTGTGTAAGAGTGCTAAAACGTATGGATTATACATTGACGAAAGCAAGCATAGGTGTTTTTTAATGTAAAAAGTTCAGAAGACTGTAAAATTTTTTCTAAACAATTTTAAGCAAAAATAAAAAAAGCGTGTCTTAGTAAATACATTAAACAACATATTTGCAAAGTTTTAACTGTTTTAGTCAAGAATTGTTTGTGTAAGAGTGCTAAAACGTATGGATTATACATTGACTAGTAAAAAGTTCAGAAGACTGTAAAATTTTTTTTAAACAATTTTAAGCAAAAATAAAAAAAGCGTGTCGTAGCCAATACATTAAACAACATGTTTGCAAAGTTTTAACTGTTTTAGTCAAGAATTGTTTGTGTAAGAGTGCTAAAACGTATGGATTATACATTGACTAGTAAAAAGTTCAGAAGACTGTAAAATTTTTGATAAACAATTTTAAGCAAAAATAAAAAAAGCGTGTCGTAGCTAATACATTAAACAACATGTTTGCAAAGTTTTAACTGTTTTAGTCAAGAATTGTTTGTGTAAGAGTGCTAAAACGTATGGATTATACATTGACGAAAGCAAGCATAGGTGTTTTTTAATGTAAAAATTTCAGAAGGCTGTAAAATTTTTTCTAATCAATTTTAAGCAAAAATAAAAAAAGCGTGTCGTAGCCAATACATTAAACAACATGTTTGCAAAGTTTTAACTGTTTTAGTCAAGAATTGTTTGTGTAAGAGTGCTAAAACGTATGGATTATACATTGACGAAAGCAAGCATAGGTGTTTTTTAATGTAAAAAGTTCAAAAGACTGTAAAATTTTTTCTAAACAATTTTAAGCAAAAATAAAAAAAGCGTGTCGTAGCCAATACATTAAACAACATATTTGCAAAGTTTTAACTGTTTTAGTCAAGAATTGTTTGTGTAAGAGTGCTAAAACGTATGGATTATACATTGACTAGTAAAAAGTTCAGAAGACTGTAAAATTTTTTTTAAACAATTTTAAGCAAAAATAAAAAAAGCGTGTCGTAGCCAATACATTAAACAACATGTTTGCAAAGTTTTAACTGTTTTAGTCAAGAATTGTTTGTGTAAGAGTGCTAAAACGTATGGATTATACATTGACTAGTAAAAAGTTCAGAAGACTGTAAAATTTCTTTTAAACAATTTTAAGCAAAAATAAAAAAAGCGTGTCGTAGCCAATACATTAAACAACATGTTTGCAAAGTTTTAACTGTTTTAGTCAAGAATTGTTTGTGTAAGAGTGCTAAAACGTATGGATTATACATTGACGAAAGCAAGCATAGGTGTTTTTTAATGTAAAAAGTTCAGAAGGCTGTAAAATTTTTTCTAATCAATTTTAAGCAAAAATAAAAAAAAGCGTGTCGTAGCCAATACATTAAACAACATGTTTGCAAAGTTTTAACTGTTTTAGTCAAGAATTGTTTGTGTAAGAGTGCTAAAACGTATGGATTATACATTGACGAAAGCAAGCATAGGTGTTTTTTAATGTAAAAAGTTCAGAAGACTGTAAAATTTTTTTTAAACAATTTTAAGCAAAAATAAAAAAAGCGTGTCGTAGCCAATACATTAAACAACATGTTTGCAAAGTTTTAACTGTTTTAGTCAAGAATTGTTTGTGTAAGAGTGCTAAACGTATGGATTATACATTGACTAGTAAAAAGTTCAGAAGACTGTAAAATATTTTCTAAACAATTTTAAGCAAAAATAAAAAAAGCGTGTCGTAGCCAATACATTAAACAACATGTTTGCAAAGTTTTAACTGTTTTAGTCAAGAATTGTTTGTGTAAGAGTGCTAAAACGTATGGATTATACATTGACGAAAGCAAGCATAGGTGTTTTTTAATGTAAAAAGTTCAGAAGGCTGTAAAATTTTTTCGAATCAATTTTAAGCAAAAATAAAAAAAGCGTGTCGTAGCCAATACATTAAACAACATGTTTGCAAAGTTTTAACTATTTTAGTCAAGAATTGTTTGTGTAAGAGTGCTAAAACGTATGGATTATACATTGACGAAAGCAAGCATAGGTGTTTTTTAATGTAAAAAGTTCAGAAGACTGTAAAATTTTTTTTAAACAATTTTAAGCAAAAATAAAAAAAACGTGTCGTAGCCAATACATTAAACAACATGTTTGCATAGTTTTAACTGTTTTAGTCAAGAATTGTTTGTGTAAGAGTGCTAAAACGTATGGATTATACATTGACTAGTAAAAAGTTCAGAAGACTGTAAAATATTTTCTAAACAATTTTAAGCAAAAATAAAAAAAGCGTGTCGTAGCCAATACATTAAACAACATGTTTGCAAAGTTTTAACTGTTTTAGTCAAGAATTGTTTGTGTAAGAGTGCTAAAACGTATGGATTATACATTGACTAGTAAAAAGTTCAGAAGACTGTAAAATTTTTTCTAATCAATTTTAAGCAAAAATAAAAAAAGCGTGTCGTAGCCAATACATTAAACAACATGTTTGCAAAGTTTTAACTGTTTTAGTCAAGAATTGTTTGTGTAAGAGTGCTAAAACGTATGGATTATACATTGACTAGTAAAAAGTTCAGAAGACTGTAAAATTTTTTTAAACAATTTTAAGCAAAAATAAAAAAAGCGTGTCGTAGCCAATACATTAAACAACATGTTTGCAAAGTTTTAACTGTTTTAGTCAAGAATTGTTTGTGTAAGAGTGCTAAAACGTATGAATTATATATTGACTAGTAAAAAGTTCAGAAGACTGTAAAATTTTTTTTAAACAATTTTAAGCAAAAATAAAAAAAGGGTGTCGTATCCATTACATTAAACAACATGTTTGCAAATTTTTAACTGTTTTAGTCAAGAATTGTTTGTGTAAGAGTGCTAAAACGTATGGATTATACATTGACTAGTAAAAAGTTCAGAAGACTGTAAAATTTTTTCTAAACAATTTTAAGCAAAAATAAAAAAGCGTGTCGTAGCCAATACATTAAACAACATATTTGCAAAGTTTTAACTGTTTTAGTCAAGAATTGTTTGTGTAAGAGTGCTAAAACGTATGGATTATACATTGACTAGTAAAAAGTTCAGAAGACTAAAATTTTTTCTAAACAATTTTAAGTAAAAATAAAAAAAGCGTGTCGTAGCCAATACATTAAACAACATGTTTGCAAAGTTTTAACTGTTTTAGTCAAGAATTGTTTGTGTAAGAGTGCTAAAACGTATGGATTATACATTGACTAGTAAAAAGTTCAGAAGACTGTAAAATTTTTTCTAAACAATTTTAAGCAAAAATAAAAAAGCGTGTCGTAGCCAATACATTAAACAACATATTTGCAAAGTTTTAACTGTTTTAGTCAAGAATTGTTTGTGTAAGAGTGCTAAAACGTATGGATTATACATTGACAAAAGCAAGCATAGGTGTTTTTTTAATGTAAACAGTTCAGAAGACTGTAAAATTTTTTTTAAACAATTTTAAACAAAAATAAAAAAAAGCGTGTCGTAGCCAATACATTAAACAACATGTTTGCAAAGTTTTAACTGTTTTAGTCAAGAATTGTTTGTGTAAGAGTGCTAAAACGTATGGATTATACATTGACTGTAAAAAGTTCAGAAGACTGTAAAATTTTTTCTAAACAATTTTAAGCCAAAACAAAAAAAGCGTGTCGTAGCCAATACATTAAACAACATGTTTGCAAAGTTTTAACTGTTTTAGTCAAGAATTGTTTGTGTAAGAGTGCTAAAACGTATGGATTATACATTGACTAGAAAAAAGTTCAGAAGACTGTAAAATTTTTTTAAACAATTTTAAGCAAAAATAAAAAAAGCGTGTCGTAGCAAATACATTAAACAACATGTTTGCAAAGTTTTAACTGTTTTAGTCAAGAATTGTTTGTGTAAGAGTGCTAAAACGTATGGATTATACATTGACTAGTAAAAAGTTCAGAAGACTGTAAAATTTTTTCTAAACAATTTTAAGCAAAAATAAAAAAGGCGTGTCGTAGCCAATACATTAAACAACATGTTTGCAAAGTTTTAACTGTTTTAGTCAAGAATTGTTTGTGTAAGAGTGCTAAAACGTATGGATTATACATTGACTAGTAAAAAGTTCAGAAGACTAAAATTTTTTCTAAACAATTTTAAGCAAAAATAAAAAAAGCGTGTCGTAGCCAATACATTAAACAACATGTTTGCAAAGTTTTAACTGTTTTAGTCAAGAATTGTTTGTTTAAGAGTGCTAAAACGTATGGATTATACATTGACGAAAGCAAGAATAGGTGTTTTTTAATGTAAAAAGTTCAGAAGACTGTAAAATATTTCTAAACAATTTTAAGCAAAAATAAAAAAAGCGTGTCGTAGCCAATACATTAAACAACATATTTGCAAAGTTTTAACTGTTTTAGTCAAGAATTGTTCGTGTAAGAGTGCTAAAACGTATGGATTATACATTGACGAAAATTGACGAAAGCAAGAATAGGTGTTTTTTAATGTAAAAAGTTCAGAAGACTGTAAAATTTTTTTCTAAACAATTTTAAGCAAAAATAAAAAAGCGTGTCGTAGCCAATACATTAAACAACATATTTGCAAAGTTTTAACTGTTTTAGTCAAGAATTGTTTGTGTAAGAGTGCTAAAACGTATGGATTATACATTGACAAAAGCAAGCATAGGTGTTTTTTTAATGTAAACAGTTCAGAAGACTGTAAAATTTTTTTTAAACAATTTTAAACAAAAATAAAAAAAAGCGTGTCGTAGCCAATACATTAAACAACATGTTTGCAAAGTTTTAACTGTTTTAGTCAAGAATTGTTTGTGTAAGAGTGCTAAAACGTATGGATTATACATTGACTGTAAAAAGTTCAGAAGACTGTAAAATTTTTTCTAAACAATTTTAAGCCAAAACAAAAAAAGCGTGTCGTAGCCAATACATTAAACAACATGTTTGCAAAGTTTTAACTGTTTTAGTCAAGAATTGTTTGTGTAAGAGTGCTAAAACGTATGGATTATACATTGACTAGAAAAAAGTTCAGAAGACTGTAAAATTTTTTTAAACAATTTTAAGCAAAAATAAAAAAGCGTGTCGTAGCAAATACATTAAACAACATGTTTGCAAAGTTTTAACTGTTTTAGTCAAGAATTGTTTGTGTAAGAGTGCTAAAACGTATGGATTATACATTGACTAGTAAAAAGTTCAGAAGACTGTAAAATTTTTTCTAAACAATTTTAAGCAAAAATAAAAAAAGCGTGTCGTAGCCAATACATTAAACAACATGTTTGCAAAGTTTTAACTGTTTTAGTCAAGAATTGTTTGTGTAAGAGTGCTAAAACATATGGATTATACATTGACTAGTAAAAAGTTCAGAAGACTAAAATTTTTTCTAAACAATTTTAAGCAAAAATAAAAAAAGCGTGTCGTAGCCAATACATTAAACAACATGTTTGCAAAGTTTTAACTGTTTTAGTCAAGAATTGTTTGTTTAAGAGTGCTAAAACGTATGGATTATACATTGACGAAAGCAAGAATAGGTGTTTTTTAATGTAAAAAGTTCAGAAGACTGTAAAATATTTCTAAACAATTTTAAGCAAAAATAAAAAAAGCGTGTCGTAGCCAATACATTAAACAACATATTTGCAAAGTTTTAACTGTTTTAGTCAAGAATTGTTTGTGTAAGAGTGCTAAAACGTATGGATTATACATTGACAAAAGCAAGAATAGGTGTTTTTTAATGTAAAAAGTTCAGAAGACTGTAAAATTTTTTCTAAACAATTTTAAGCAAAAATAAAAAAAGCGTGTCGTAGCCAATACATTAAACAACATGTTTGCAAAGTTTTAACTGTTTTAGTCAAGAATTGTTTGTGTAAGAGTGCTAAAACGTATGGATTATACATTGACGAAAGCAAGCATAGGTGTTTTTTAATTTAAAAAGTTCAGAAGGCTGTAAAATTTTTTCTAAACAATTTTAGGCAAAAATAAAAAAAGCGTGTCGTAGCCAATACATTAAACAACATGTTTGCAAAGTTTTAACTGTTTTAGTCAAGAATTGTTTGTGTAAGAGTGCTAAAACGTATGGATTATACATTGACTAGTAAAAAGTTCAGAAGACTGTAAAATTTTTTCTAAACAATTTTAAGCAAAAATAAAAAAAGAGTGTCGTAGCCAATACATTAAACAACATGTTTGCAAAGTTTTAACTGTTTTAGTCAAGAATTGTTTGTGTAAGAGTGCTAGACGTATGGATTATACATTGACTAGTAAAAAGTTCAGAAGACTAAAATTTTTTCTAAACAATTTTAAGCAAAAATAAAAAAAGCGTGTCGTAGCCAATACATTAAACAACATGTTTGCAAAGTTTTAACTGTTTTAGTCAAGAATTGTTTGTTTAAGAGTGCTAAAACGTATGGATTATACATTGACGAAAGCAATCATAGGTGTTTTTTAATCTAAAAAGTTCAGAAGACTGTAAAATTTTTTCTAATCAATTTTAAGCAAAAATAAAAAAAGCGTGTCGTAGCCAATACATTAAACAACATGTTTGCAAAATTTTAACTGTTTTAGTCAAGAATTGTTTGTTTAAGAGTGCTAAAACGTATGGATTATACATTGACTAGTAAAAAGTTCAGAAGACTAAAATTTTTTCTAAACAATTTTAAGCAAAAATAAAAAAAGCGTGTCGTAGCCAATACATTAAACAACATGTTTGCAAAGTTTTAACTGTTTTAGTCAAGAATTGTTTGTGTAAGAGTGCTAAAACGTATGGATTATACATTGACGAAAGCAATCATAGGTGTTTTTTAATGTAAAAAGTTCAGAAGACTGTAAAATTTTTTCTAAACAATTTTAAGCAAAAATAAAAAAAGCGTGTCGTAGCCAATACATTAAACAACATTTTTGCAAAGTTTTAACTGTTTTAGTCAAGAATTGTTTGTGTAAGAGTGCTAAAACGTATGGATTATACATTGACTAGTAAAAAGTTCAGAAGACTTTAAAATTTTTTCTAAAAAATTTTAAGCAAAAATAAAAAAAGCGTGTCGTAGCCAATACATTAAACAACATGTTTGCAAAGTTTTAACTGTTTTAGTCAAGAATTGTTTGTGTAAGAGTGCTAAAACGTATGGATTATACATTGACGAAAGCAAGCATAGGTGTTTTTTAATGTAAAAAGTTCAGAAGACTGTAAAATTATTCTAAACAATTTTAAGCAAAAATAAAAAAAGCGTGTCGTAGCCAATACATTAAACAACATGTTTGCAAAGTTTTAACTGTTTTAGTAAAGAATTGTTTGTGTAAGAGTGCTAAAACGTATGGATTATACATTGACTAGTAAAAAGTTCAGAAGACTGTAAAATTTTTTCTAAACAATTTTAAGCAAAAATAAAAAAAGCGTGTCGTAGCCAATACATTAAACAACATGTTTGCAAAGTTTTAACTGTTTTAGTCAAGAATTGTTTGTGTAAGAGTGCTAAAAGGTATGGATTATACATTGACGAAAGCAAGCATAGGTGTTTTTTAATGTAAAAAGTTCAGAAGACTGTAAAATTTTTTCTAAACAATTTTAAGCAAAAATAAAAAAAGCGTGTCGTAGCCAATACATTAAACAACATGTTTGCAAAGTTTTAACTGTTTTAGTCAAGAATTGTTTGCGTAAGAGTGCTAAAACGTATGGATTATACATTGACGAAAGCAAGCATAGGTGTTTTTTAATGTAAAAAGTTCAGAAGACTGTAAAATTTTTTCTAAACAATTTTAAGCAAAAATAAAAAAAGCGTGTCGTAGCCAATACATTAAACAACATTTTTGCAAAGTTTTAACTGTTTTAGTCAAGAATTGTTTGTGTAAGAGTGCTAAAACGTATGGATTATACATTGACTAGTAAAAAGTTCAGAAGACTGTAAAATTTTTTCTAAACAATTTTAAGCAAAAATAAAAAAAGCGTGTCGTAGCCAATACATTAAACAACATGTTTGCAAAGTTTTAACTGTTTTAGTCAAGAATTGTTTGTGTAAGAGTGCTAAAACGTATGGATTATACATTGACTAGTAAAAAGTTCAGAAGACTAAAATTTTTTCTAAACAATTTTAAGCAAAAATAAAAAAAGCGTGTCGTAGCCAATACATTAAACAACATGTTTGCAAAGTTTTAACTGTTTTAGTCAAGAATTGTTTGTTTAAGAGTGCTAAAACGTATGGATTATACATTGACGAAAGCAAGAATAGGTGTTTTTTAATGTAAAAAGTTCAGAAGACTGTAAAATATTTCTAAACAATTTTAAGCAAAAATAAAAAAAGCGTGTCGTAGCCAATACATTAAACAACATATTTGCAAAGTTTTAACTGTTTTAGTCAAGAATTGTTTGTGTAAGAGTGCTAAAACGTATGGATTATACATTGACGAAAGCAAGAATAGGTGTTTTTTAATGTAAAAAGTTCAGAAGACTGTAAAATTTTTTCTAAACAATTTTAAGCAAAAATAAAAAAAGCGTGTCGTAGCCAATACATTAAACAACATGTTTGCAAAGTTTTAACTGTTTTAGTCAAGAATTGTTTGTGTAAGAGTGCTAAAACGTATGGATTATACAATGACGAAAGCAAGCATAGGTGTTTTTTAATTTAAAAAGTTCAGAAGGCTGTAAAATTTTTTCTAAACAATTTTAAGCAAAAATAAAAAAAGCGTGTCGTAGCCAATACATTAAACAACATGTTTGCAAAGTTTTAACTGTTTTAGTCAAGAATTGTTTGTGTAAGAGTGCTAAAACGTATGGATTATACATTGACTAGTAAAAAGTTCAGAAGACTGTAAAATTTTTTCTAAACAATTTTAAGCAAAAATAAAAAAGCGTGTCGTAGCCAATACATTAAACAACATATTTGCAAAGTTTTAACTGTTTTAGTCAAGAATTGTTTGTGTAAGAGTGCTAAAACGTATGGATTATACATTGACGAAAGCAAGCATAGGTGTTTTTTTAATGTAAAAAGTTCAGAAGATTGTAAAATTTTTTTAACAATTTTAAGCAAAAATAAAAAAAGCGTGTCGTAGCCAATACATTAAACAACATGTTTGCAAAGTTTTAACTGTTTTAGTAAAGAATTGTTTGTGTAAGAGTGCTAAAACGTATGGATTATACATTGACTAGTAAAAAGTTCAGAAGACTGTAAAATTTTTTCTAAACAATTTTAAGCAAAAATAAAAAAAGCGTGTCGTAGCCAATACATTAAACAACATGTTTGCAAAGTTTTAACTGTTTTAGTCAAGAATTGTTTGTGTAAGAGTGCTAAAAGGTATGGATTATACATTGACGAAAGCAAGCATAGGTGTTTTTTAATGTAAAAAGTTCAGAAGACTGTAAAATTTTTTCTAAACAATTTTAAGCAAAAATAAAAAAAGCGTGTCGTAGCCAATACATTAAACAACATGTTTGCAAAGTTTTAACTGTTTTAGTCAAGAATTGTTTGCGTAAGAGTGCTAAAACGTATGGATTATACATTGACGAAAGCAAGCATAGGTGTTTTTTAATGTAAAAAGTTCAGAAGACTGTAAAATTTTTTCTAAACAATTTTAAGCAAAAATAAAAAAAGCGTGTCGTAGCCAATACATTAAACAACATTTTTGCAAAGTTTTAACTGTTTTAGTCAAGAATTGTTTGTGTAAGAGTGCTAAAACGTATGGATTATACATTGACTAGTAAAAAGTTCAGAAGACTGTAAAATTTTTTCTAAACAATTTTAAGCAAAAATAAAAAAAGCGTGTCGTAGCCAATACATTAAACAACATGTTTGCAAAGTTTTAACTGTTTTAGTCAAGAATTGTTTGTGTAAGAGTGCTAAAACGTATGGATTATACATTGACTAGTAAAAAGTTCAGAAGACTAAAATTTTTTCTAAACAATTTTAAGCAAAAATAAAAAAAGCGTGTCGTAGCCAATACATTAAACAACATGTTTGCAAAGTTTTAACTGTTTTAGTCAAGAATTGTTTGTTTAAGAGTGCTAAAACGTATGGATTATACATTGACGAAAGCAAGAATAGGTGTTTTTTAATGTAAAAAGTTCAGAAGACTGTAAAATATTTCTAAACAATTTTAAGCAAAAATAAAAAAAGCGTGTCGTAGCCAATACATTAAACAACATATTTGCAAAGTTTTAACTGTTTTAGTCAAGAATTGTTTGTGTAAGAGTGCTAAAACGTATGGATTATACATTGACGAAAGCAAGAATAGGTGTTTTTTAATGTAAAAAGTTCAGAAGACTGTAAAATTTTTTCTAAACAATTTTAAGCAAAAATAAAAAAAGCGTGTCGTAGCCAATACATTAAACAACATGTTTGCAAAGTTTTAACTGTTTTAGTCAAGAATTGTTTGTGTAAGAGTGCTAAAACGTATGGATTATACAATGACGAAAGCAAGCATAGGTGTTTTTTAATTTAAAAAGTTCAGAAGGCTGTAAAATTTTTTCTAAACAATTTTAAGCAAAAATAAAAAAAGCGTGTCGTAGCCAATACATTAAACAACATGTTTGCAAAGTTTTAACTGTTTTAGTCAAGAATTGTTTGTGTAAGAGTGCTAAAACGTATGGATTATACATTGACTAGTAAAAAGTTCAGAAGACTGTAAAATTTTTTCTAAACAATTTTAAGCAAAAATAAAAAAGCGTGTCGTAGCCAATACATTAAACAACATATTTGCAAAGTTTTAACTGTTTTAGTCAAGAATTGTTTGTGTAAGAGTGCTAAAACGTATGGATTATACATTGACGAAAGCAAGCATAGGTGTTTTTTTAATGTAAAAAGTTCAGAAGATTGTAAAATTTTTTTTAACAATTTTAAGCAAAAATAAAAAAAGCGTGTCGTAGCCAATACATTAAACAACATGTTTGCAAAGTTTTAACTGTTTTAGTCAAGAATTGTTTGTGTAAGAGTGCTAAAACGTATGGATTATACATTGACTAGTAAAAAGTTCAAAAGACTGTAAAATTTTTTCTAAACAATTTTAAGCCAAAACAAAAAAAGCGTGTCGTAGCCAATACATTAAACAACATGTTTGCAAAGTTTTAACTGTTTTAGTCAAGAATTGTTTGTGTAAGAGTGCTAAAACATATGGATTATACATTGACTAGAAAAAAGTTCAGAAGACTGTAAAATTTTTTTAAACAATTTTAAGCAAAAATAAAAAAAGCGTGTCGTAGCCAATACATTAAACAACATGTTTGCAAAGTTTTAACTGTTTTAGTCAAGAATTGTTTGTGTAAGAGTGCTAAAACGTATGGATTATACATTGACTAGTAAAAAGTTCAGAAGACTGTAAAATTTTTTCTAAACAATTTTAAGCAAAAATAAAAAAAGAGTGTCGTAGCCAATACATTAAACAACATGTTTGCAAAGTTTTAACTGTTTTAGTCAAGAATTGTTTGTGTAAGAGTGCTAGACGTATGGATTATACATTGACTAGTAAAAAGTTCAGAAGACTAAAATTTTTTCTAAACAATTTTAAGCAAAAATAATAAAAGCGTGTCGTAGCCAATACATTAAACAACATGTTTGCAAAGTTTTAACTGTTTTAGTCAAGAATTGTTTGTTTAAGAGTGCTAAAACGTATGGATTATACATTGACGAAAGCAATCATAGGTGTTTTTTAATCTAAAAAGTTCAGAAGGCTGTAAAATTTTTTCTAATCAATTTTAAGCAAAAATAAAAAAAGCGTGTCGTAGCCAATACATTAAACAACATGTTTGCAAAATTTTAACTGTTTTAGTCAAGAATTGTTTGTTTAAGAGTGCTAAAACGTATGGATTATACATTGACTAGTAAAAAGTTCAGAAGACTAAAATTTTTTCTAAACAATTTTAAGCAAAAATAAAAAAAGCGTGTCGTAGCCAATACATTAAACAACATGTTTGCAAAGTTTTAACTGTTTTAGTCAAGAATTGTTTGTGTAAGAGTGCTAAAACGTATGGATTATACATTGACGAAAGCAATCATAGGTGTTTTTTAATGTAAAAAGTTCAGAAGACTGTAAAATTTTTTCTAAACAATTTTAAGCAAAAATAAAAAAAGCGTGTCGTAGCCAATACATTAAACAACATTTTTGCAAAGTTTTAACTGTTTTAGTCAAGAATTGTTTGTGTAAGAGTGCTAAAACGTATGGATTATACATTGACTAGTAAAAAGTTCAGAAGACTTTAAAATTTTTTCTAAAAAATTTTAAGCAAAAATAAAAAAAGCGTGTCGTAGCCAATACATTAAACAACATGTTTGCAAAGTTTTAACTGTTTTAGTCAAGAATTGTTTGTGTAAGAGTGCTAAAACGTATGGATTATACATTGACGAAAGCAAGCATAGGTGTTTTTTAATGTAAAAAGTTCAGAAGACTGTAAAATTATTCTAAACAATTTTAAGCAAAAATAAAAAAAGCGTGTCGTAGCCAATACATTAAACAACATGTTTGCAAAGTTTAAACTGTTTTAGTAAAGAATTGTTTGTGTAAGAGTGCTAAAACGTATGGATTATACATTGACTAGTAAAAAGTTCAGAAGACTGTAAAATTTTTTCTAAACAATTTTAAGCAAAAATAAAAAAAGCGTGTCGTAGCCAATACATTAAACAACATGTTTGCAAAGTTTTAACTGTTTCAGTCAAGAATTGTTTGTGTAAGAGTGCTAAAAGGTATGGATTATACATTGACGAAAGCAAGCATAGGTGTTTTTTAATGTAAAAAGTTCAGAAGACTGTAAAATTTTTTCTAAACAATTTTAAGCAAAAATAAAAAAAGCGTGTCGTAGCCAATACATTAAACAACATGTTTGCAAAGTTTTAACTGTTTTAGTCAAGAATTGTTTGCGTAAGAGTGCTAAAACGTATGGATTATACATTGACGAAAGCAAGCATAGGTGTTTTTTAATGTAAAAAGTTCAGAAGACTGTAAAATTTTTTCTAAACAATTTTAAGCAAAAATAAAAAAAGCGTGTCGTAGCCAATACATTAAACAACATTTTTGCAAAGTTTTAACTGTTTTAGTCAAGAATTGTTTGTGTAAGAGTGCTAAAACGTATGGATTATACATTGACTAGTAAAAAGTTCAGAAGACTGTAAAATTTTTTCTAAACAATTTTAAGCAAAAATAAAAAAAGCGTGTCGTAGCCAATACATTAAACAACATGTTTGCAAAGTTTTAACTGTTTTAGTCAAGAATTGTTTGTGTAAGAGTGCTAAAACGTATGGATTATACATTGACGAAAGCAAGCATAGGTGTTTTTTAATGTAAAAAGTTCAGAAGACTGTAAAATTTTTTCTAAACAATTTTAAGCAAAAATAAAAAAAGCGTGTCGTAGCCAATACATTAAACAACATGTTTGCAAAGTTTTAACTGTATTAGTCAAGAATTGTTTGTGTAAGAGTGCTAAAACGTATGGATTATACATTGACTAGTAAAAAGTTCAGAAGACTGTAAAATTTTTTTTAAACAATTCTAAGCAAAAATAAAAAAAGCGTGTCGTAGCCAATACATTAAACAACATGTTTGCAAAGTTTTAACTGTTTTAGTAAAGAATTGTTTGTGTAAGAGTGCTAAAACGTATGGATTATACATTGACTAGTAAAAAGTTCAGAAGACTGTAAAATTTTTTCTAAACAATTTTAAGCAAAAATAAAAAAAGCGTGTCGTAGCCAATACATTAAACAACATGTTTGCAAAGTTTTAACTGTTTTAGTCAAGAATTGTTTGTGTAAGAGTGCTAAAACGTATGGATTATACATTGACTAGTAAAAAGTTCAGAAGACTGTAAAATTTTTTCTAAACAATTTTAAGCAAAAATAATAAAATTGTGTCGTAGCCAATACATTAAACAACATGTTTGCAAAGTTTTAACTGTTTTAGTCAAGAATTGTTTGTGTAAGAGTGCTAAAAGGTATGGATTATACATTGACTAGTAAAAAGTTCAGAAGATTGTAAAATTTTTTTTAAACAATTTTAAGCAAAATTAAAATAAGCGTGTCGTAGCCAATACATTAAACAACATATTTGCAAAGTTTTAACTGTTTTAGTCAAGAATTGTTTGTGTAAGAGTGCTAAAACGTATGGATTATACATTGACGAAAGCAAGCATAGGTGTTTTTTAATGTAAAAAGTTCATAAGGCTGTAAAATTTTTTCTAAACAATTTTAAGCAAAAATAAAAAAAGCGTGTCGTAGCCAATACATTAAACAACATGTTTGCAAAGTTTTAACTGTTTTAGTTAAGAATTGTTTGTGTAAGAGTGCTAAAACGTATGGATTATACATTGACGAAAGCAAGCATAGGTGTTTTTAAATGTAAAAAGTTCAGAAGGCTGTAAAATTTTTTCTAATCAATTTTATGCAAAAATAAAAAAAGTGTGTCGTAGCCAATACATTAAACAACATGTTTGCAAAGTTTTAACTGTTTTAGTCAAGAATTGTTTGTGTAAGAGTGCTAAAACGTATAGATTATACATTGACTAGTAAAAAGTTCAGAAGACTGTAAAATTTTTTCTAAACAATTTTAAGCAAAAATAAAAAAAGCGTGTCGTAGCCAATACATTAAACAACATGTTTGCAAAGTTTTAACTGTTTTAGTCAAGAATTGTTTGTGTAAGAGTGCTAAAACGTATGGATTATACATTGACGAAAGCAAGCATAGGTGTTTTTTAATGTAAAAAGTTCAGAAGGCTGTAAAATTTTTTCTAATCAATTTTAAGCAAAAATAAAAAAAGCGTGTCGTAGCCAATACATTAAACAACATGTTTGCAAAGTTTTAACTGTTTTAGTCAAGAATTGTTTGTGTAAGAGTGCTAAAACGTATGGATTATACATTGACGAAAGCAAGCATAGGTGTTTTTTAATGTAAAAAGTTCAGAAGACTGTAAAATTATTCTAAACAATTTTAAGCAAAAATAAAAAAAGCGTGTCGTAGCCAATACATTAAACAACATGTTTGCAAAGTTTTAACTGTTTTAGTAAAGAATTGTTTGTGTAAGAGTGCTAAAACGTATGGATTATACATTGACTAGTAAAAAGTTCAGAAGACTGTAAAATTTTTTCTAAACAATTTCAAGCAAAAATAAAAAAAGCGTGTCGTAGCCAATACATTAAACAACATGTTTGCAAAGTTTTAACTGTTTTAGTCAAGAATTGTTTGTGTAAGAGTGCTAAAAGGTATGGATTATACATTGACGAAAGCAAGCATAGGTGTTTTTTAATGTAAAAAGTTCAGAAGACTGTAAAATTTTTTCTAAACAATTTTAAGCAAAAATAAAAAAAGCGTGTCGTAGCCAATACATTAAACAACATGTTTGCAAAGTTTTAACTGTTTTAGTCAAGAATTGTTTGCGTAAGAGTGCTAAAACGTATGGATTATACATTGACGAAAGCAAGCATAGGTGTTTTTTAATGTAAAAAGTTCAGAAGACTGTAAAATTTTTTCTAAACAATTTTAAGCAAAAATAAAAAAAGCGTGTCGTAGCCAATACATTAAACAACATTTTTGCAAAGTTTTAACTGTTTTAGTCAAGAATTGTTTGTGTAAGAGTGCTAAAACGTATGGATTATACATTGACTAGTAAAAAGTTCAGAAGACTGTAAAATTTTTTCTAAACAATTTTAAGCAAAAATAAAAAAAGCGTGTCGTAGCCAATACATTAAACAACATGTTTGCAAAGTTTTAACTGTTTTAGTCAAGAATTGTTTGTGTAAGAGTGCTAAAACGTATGGATTATACATTGACGAAAGCAAGCATAGGTGTTTTTTAATGTAAAAAGTTCAGAAGACTGTAAAATTTTTTCTAAACAATTTTAAGCAAAAATAAAAAAAGCGTGTCGTAGCCAATACATTAAACAACATGTTTGCAAAGTTTTAACTGTATTAGTCAAGAATTGTTTGTGTAAGAGTGCTAAAACGTATGGATTATACATTGACTAGTAAAAAGTTCAGAAGACTGTAAAATTTTTTTTAAACAATTCTAAGCAAAAATAAAAAAAGCGTGTCGTAGCCAATACATTAAACAACATGTTTGCAAAGTTTTAACTGTTTTAGTAAAGAATTGTTTGTGTAAGAGTGCTAAAACGTATGGATTATACATTGACTAGTAAAAAGTTCAGAAGACTGTAAAATTTTTTCTAAACAATTTTAAGCAAAAATAAAAAAAGCGTGTCGTAGCCAATACATTAAACAACATGTTTGCAAAGTTTTAACTGTTTTAGTCAAGAATTGTTTGTGTAAGAGTGCTAAAACGTATGGATTATACATTGACTAGTAAAAAGTTCAGAAGACTGTAAAATTTTTTCTAAACAATTTTAAGCAAAAATAATAAAATTGTGTCGTAGCCAATACATTAAACAACATGTTTGCAAAGTTTTAACTGTTTTAGTCAAGAATTGTTTGTGTAAGAGTGCTAAAAGGTATGGATTATACATTGACTAGTAAAAAGTTCAGAAGATTGTAAAATTTTTTTTAAACAATTTTAAGCAAAATTAAAATAAGCGTGTCGTAGCCAATACATTAAACAACATATTTGCAAAGTTTTAACTGTTTTAGTCAAGAATTGTTTGTGTAAGAGTGCTAAAACGTATGGATTATACATTGACGAAAGCAAGCATAGGTGTTTTTTAATGTAAAAAGTTCATAAGGCTGTAAAATTTTTTCTAAACAATTTTAAGCAAAAATAAAAAAAGCGTGTCGTAGCCAATACATTAAACAACATGTTTGCAAAGTTTTAACTGTTTTAGTTAAGAATTGTTTGTGTAAGAGTGCTAAAACGTATGGATTATACATTGACGAAAGCAAGCATAGGTGTTTTTAAATGTAAAAAGTTCAGAAGGCTGTAAAATTTTTTCTAATCAATTTTATGCAAAAATAAAAAAAGTGTGTCGTAGCCAATACATTAAACAACATGTTTGCAAAGTTTTAACTGTTTTAGTCAAGAATTGTTTGTGTAAGAGTGCTAAAACGTATAGATTATACATTGACTAGTAAAAAGTTCAGAAGACTGTAAAATTTTTTCTAAACAATTTTAAGCAAAAATAAAAAAAGCGTGTCGTAGCCAATACATTAAACAACATGTTTGCAAAGTTTTAACTGTTTTAGTCAAGAATTGTTTGTGTAAGAGTGCTAAAACGTATGGATTATACATTGACGAAAGCAATCATAGGTGTTTTTTAATGTAAAAAGTTCAGAAGGCTGTAAAATTTTTTCTAATCAATTTTAAGCAAAAATAAAAAAAGCGTGTCGTAGCTAATACATTAAACAACATGTTTGCAAAGTTTTAACTGTTTTAGTCAAGAATTGTTTGTGTAAGAGTGCTAAAACGTATGGATTATACATTGACTAGTAAAAAGTTCAGAAGACTTTAAAATTTTTTATAAACAATTTTAAGCAAAAATAAAAAAAGCGTGTCGTAGCCAATACATTAAACAACATGTTTGCAAAGTTTTAACTGTTTTAGTCAAGAATTGTTTGTGTAAGAGTGCTAAAACGTATAGATTATACATTGACGAAAGCAAGCATAGGTGTTTTTTAATGTAAAAAGTTCAGAAGGCTGTAAAATTTTTTATAATCAATTTTAAGCAAAAATAAAAAAAGTGTGTCGTAGCCAATACATTAAACAACATGTTTGCAAAGTTTTATTTGTTTTAGTCAAGAATTGTTTGTGTAAGAGTGCTGAAACGTATGGATTATACATTGACTAGTAAAAAGTTCAGAAGACTGTAAAATATTTTCTAATCAATTTTAAGCAAAAATAAAAAAAGCGTGTCGTAGCCAATACATTAAACAACATGTTTGCAAAGTTTTAACTGTTTTAGTCAAGAATTGTTTGTGTAAGAGTGCTAAAACGTATGGATTATACATTGACTAGTAAAAAGTTCAGAAGACTGTAAAATTTTTTCTAAACAATTTTAAGCAAAAATAAAAAAAGCGTGTCGTAGCCAATACATTAAACAACATGTTTGCAAAGTTTTAACTGTTTTAGTCAAGAATTGTTTGTGTAAGAGTGCTAAAACGTATGGATTATACATTGACTAGTAAAAAGTTCAGAAGACTGTAAAATTTTTTCTAAACAATTTTAAGCAAAAATAAAAAAAGCGTGTCGTAGCCAATACATTAAACAACATGTTTGCAAAGTTTTAACTGTTTTAGTCAAGAATTGTTTGTGTAAGAGTGCTAAAACGTATGGATTATACATTGACGAAAGCAAGCATAGGTGTTTTTTAATGTAAAAAGTTCAGAAGGCTGTAAAATTTTTTCTAATCAATTTTAAGCAAAAATAAAAAAAGCGTGTCGTAGCCAATACATTAAACAACATGTTTGCAAAGTTTTAACTGTTTTAGTCAAGAATTGTTTGTGTAAGAGTGCTAAAAGGTATGGAATATACATTGACTAGTAAAAAGTTCAGAAGACTGTAAAATTTTTTTTAAACAATTTTAAGCAAAAATAAAAAAAGCGTGTCGTAGCCAATACATTAAACAACATGTTTGCAAAGTTTTAACTGTTTTAGTCAAGAATTGTTTGTGTAAGAGTGCTAAAACGTATGGATTATACATTGACTAGTAAAAAGTTCAGAAGACTGTAAAATTTTTTCTAAACAATTTTAAGCAAAAATAAAAAAAGCGTGTCGTAGCCAATACATTAAACAACATGTTTGCAAAGTTTTAACTGTTTTAGTCAAGAATTGTTTGTGTAAAAGTGCTAAAACGTATGGATTATACATTGACGAAAGCAAGCATAGGTGTTTTTTAATGTAAAAAGTTCAGAAGACCGTAAAATTTTTTCTAATCAATTTTAAGCAAAAATAAAAAAAGCGTGTCGTAGCCAATACATTAAACAACATGTTTGCAAAGTTTTAACTGTTTTAGTCAAGAATTGTTTGTGTAAGAGTGCTAAAACGTATAGATTATACATTGACTAGTAAAAAGTTCAGAAGACTGTAAAATTTTTTCTAAACAATTTTAAGCAAAAATAAAAAAAGCGTGTCGTAGCCAATACATTAAACAACATGTTTGCAAAGTTTTAACTGTTTTAGTCAAGAATTGTTTGTGTAAGAGTGCTAAAACGTATGGATTATACATTGACGAAAGCAAGCATAGGTGTTTTTTAATGTAAAAAGTTCAGAAGGCTGTAAAATTTTTTCTAATCAATTTTAAGCAAAAATAAAAAAAGCGTGTCGTAGCCAATACATTAAACAACATGTTTGCAAAGTTTTAACTGTTTTAGTCAAGAATTGTTTGTGTAAGAGTGCTAAAACGTATGGATTATACATTGACTAGTAAAAAGTTCAGAAGACTGTAAAATTTTTTATAAACAATTTTAAGCAAAAATAAAAAAAGCGTGTCGTAGCCAATACATTAAACAACATGTTTGCAAAGTTTTAACTGTTTTAGTCAAGAATTGTTTGTGTAAGAGTGCTAAAACGTATAGATTATACATTGACGAAAGCAAGCATAGGTGTTTTTTAATGTAAAAAGTTCAGAAGGCTGTAAAATTTTTTATAATCAATTTTAAGCAAAAATAAAAAAAGTGTGTCGTAGCCAATACATTAAACAACATGTTTGCAAAGTTTTATTTGTTTTAGTCAAGAATTGTTTGTGTAAGAGTGCTGAAACGTATGGATTATACATTGACTAGTAAAAAGTTCAGAAGACTGTAAAATATTTTCTAATCAATTTTAAGCAAAAATAAAAAAAGCGTGTCGTAGCCAATACATTAAACAACATGTTTGCAAAGTTTTAACTGTTTTAGTCAAGAATTGTTTGTGTAAGAGTGCTAAAACGTATGGATTATACATTGACTAGTAAAAAGTTCAGAAGACTGTAAAATTTTTTCTAAACAATTTTAAGCAAAAATAAAAAAAGCGTGTCGTAGCCAATACATTAAACAACATGTTTGCAAAGTTTTAACTGTTTTAGTCAAGAATTGTTTGTGTAAGAGTGCTAAAACGTATGGATTATACATTGACTAGTAAAAAGTTCAGAAGACTGTAAAATTTTTTCTAAACAATTTTAAGCAAAAATAAAAAAAGCGTGTCGTAGCCAATACATTAAACAACATGTTTGCAAAGTTTTAACTGTTTTAGTCAAGAATTGTTTGTGTAAGAGTGCTAAAACGTATGGATTATACATTGACGAAAGCAAGCATAGGTGTTTTTTAATGTAAAAAGTTCAGAAGGCTGTAAAATTTTTTCTAATCAATTTTAAGCAAAAATAAAAAAAGCGTGTCGTAGCCAATACATTAAACAACATGTTTGCAAAGTTTTAACTGTTTTAGTCAAGAATTGTTTGTGTAAGAGTGCTAAAAGGTATGGAATATACATTGACTAGTAAAAAGTTCAGAAGACTGTAAAATTTTTTTTAAACAATTTTAAGCAAAAATAAAAAAAGCGTGTCGTAGCCAATACATTAAACAACATGTTTGCAAAGTTTTAACTGTTTTAGTCAAGAATTGTTTGTGTAAGAGTGCTAAAACGTATGGATTATACATTGACTAGTAAAAAGTTCAGAAGACTGTAAAATTTTTTCTAAACAATTTTAAGCAAAAATAAAAAAAGCGTGTCGTAGCCAATACATTAAACAACATGTTTGCAAAGTTTTAACTGTTTTAGTCAAGAATTGTTTGTGTAAAAGTGCTAAAACGTATGGATTATACATTGACGAAAGCAAGCATAGGTGTTTTTTAATGTAAAAAGTTCAGAAGACCGTAAAATTTTTTCTAATCAATTTTAAGCAAAAATAAAAAAAGCGTGTCGTAGCCAATACATTAAACAACATATTTGCAAAGTTTTAACTGTTTTAGTCAAGAATTGTTTGTGTAAGAGTGCTAAAACGTATAGATTATACATTGACTAGTAAAAAGTTCAGAAGACTGTAAAATTTTTTCTAAACAATTTTAAGCAAAAATAAAAAAAGCGTGTCGTAGCCAATACATTAAACAACATGTTTGCAAAGTTTTAACTGTTTTAGTCAAGAATTGTTTGTGTAAGAGTGCTAAAACGTATGGATTATACATTGACGAAAGCAAGCATAGGTGTTTTTTAATGTAAAAAGTTCAGAAGGCTGTAAAATTTTTTCTAATCAATTTTAAGCAAAAATAAAAAAAGCGTGTCGTAGCCAATACATTAAACAACATGTTTGCAAAGTTTTAACTGTTTTAGTCAAGAATTGTTTGTGTAAGAGTGCTAAAACGTATGGATTATACATTGACTAGTAAAAAGTTCAGAAGACTGTAAAATTTTTTATAAACAATTTTAAGCAAAAATAAAAAAAGCGTGTCGTAGCCAATACATTAAACAACATGTTTGCAAAGTTTTAACTGTTTTAGTCAAGAATTGTTTGTGTAAGAGTGCTAAAACGTATAGATTATACATTGACGAAAGCAAGCATAGGTGTTTTTTAATGTAAAAAGTTCAGAAGGCTGTAAAATTTTTTATAATCAATTTTAAGCAAAAATAAAAAAAGTGTGTCGTAGCCAATACATTAAACAACATGTTTGCAAAGTTTTATTTGTTTTAGTCAAGAATTGTTTGTGTAAGAGTGCTGAAACGTATGGATTATACATTGACTAGTAAAAAGTTCAGAAGACTGTAAAATATTTTCTAATCAATTTTAAGCAAAAATAAAAAAAGCGTGTCGTAGCCAATACATTAAACAACATGTTTGCAAAGTTTTAACTGTTTTAGTCAAGAATTGTTTGTGTAAGAGTGCTAAAACGTATGGATTATACATTGACTAGTAAAAAGTTCAGAAGACTGTAAAATTTTTTCTAAACAATTTTAAGCAAAAATAAAAAAAGCGTGTCGTAGCCAATACATTAAACAACATGTTTGCAAAGTTTTAACTGTTTTAGTCAAGAATTGTTTGTGTAAGAGTGCTAAAACGTATGGATTATACATTGACTAGTAAAAAGTTCAGAAGACTGTAAAATTTTTTCTAAACAATTTTAAGCAAAAATAAAAAAAGCGTGTCGTAGCCAATACATTAAACAACATGTTTGCAAAGTTTTAACTGTTTTAGTCAAGAATTGTTTGTGTAAGAGTGCTAAAACGTATGGATTATACATTGACGAAAGCAAGCATAGGTGTTTTTTAATGTAAAAAGTTCAGAAGGCTGTAAAATTTTTTCTAATCAATTTTAAGCAAAAATAAAAAAAGCGTGTCGTAGCCAATACATTAAACAACATGTTTGCAAAGTTTTAACTGTTTTAGTCAAGAATTGTTTGTGTAAGAGTGCTAAAAGGTATGGAATATACATTGACTAGTAAAAAGTTCAGAAGACTGTAAAAATTTTTTTAAACAATTTTAAGCAAAAATAAAAAAAGCGTGTCGTAGCCAATACATTAAACAACATGTTTGCAAAGTTTTAACTGTTTTAGTCAAGAATTGTTTGTGTAAGAGTGCTAAAACGTATGGATTATACATTAACTAGTAAAAAGTTCAGAAGACTGTAAAATTTTTTCTAAACAATTTTAAGCAAAAATAAAAAAAGCGTGTCGTAGCCAATACATTAAACAACATGTTTGCAAAGTTTTAACTGTTTTAGTCAAGAATTGTTTGTGTAAAAGTGCTAAAACGTATGGATTATACATTGACGAAAGCAAGCATAGGTGTTTTTTAATGTAAAAAGTTCAGAAGGCTGTAAAATTTTTTCTAATCAATTTTAAGCAAAAATAAAAAAAGCGTGTCGTAGCCAATACATTAAACAACATGTTTGCAAAGTTTTAACTGTTTTAGTCAAGAATTGTTTGTGTAAGAGTGCTAAAACGTATGGATTATACATTGACGAAAGCAAGCATAGGTGTTTTTTAATGTAAAAAGTTCAGAAGGCTGTAAAATTTTTTCTAACCAATTTTAAGCAAAAATAAAAAAAGCGTGTCGTAGCCAATACATTAAACAACATGTTTGCAAAGTTTTAACTGTTTTAGTCAAGAATTGTTTGTGTAAGAGTGCTAAAACGTATGGATTATACATTGACTAGTAAAAAGTTCAGAAGACTGTAAAATTTTTTCTAAAAATTTTAAGCAAAAATAAAAAAAGCGTGTCGTAGCCAATACATTAAACAACATGTTTGCAAAGTTTTAACTGTTTTAGTCAAGAATTGTTTGTGTAAGAGTGCTAAACGTATGGATTATACATTGACGAAAGCAAGCATAGGTGTTTTTTAATGTAAAAATTTCAGAAGGCTGTAAAATTTTTTATAATCAATTTTAAGCAAAAATAAAAAAAGTGTGTCGTAGCCAATACATTAAACAACATGTTTGCAAAGTTTTATTTGTTTTAGTCAAGAATTGTTTGTGTAAGAGTGCTGAAACGTATGGATTATACATTGACTAGTAAAAAGTTCAGAAGACTGTAAAATATTTTCTAATCAATTTTAAGCAAAAATAAAAAAAGCGTGTCGTAGCCAATACATTAAACAACATGTTTGCAAAGTTTTAACTGTTTTAGTCAAGAATTGTTTGTGTAAGAGTGCTAAAACGTATGGATTATACATTGACTAGTAAAAAGTTCAGAAGACTGTAAAATTTTTTCTAAACAATTTTAAGCAAAAATAAAAAAAGCGTGTCGTAGCCAATACATTAAACAACATGTTTGCAAAGTTTTAAATGTTTTAGTCAAGAATTGTTTGTGTAAGAGTGCTAAAACGTATGGATTATACATTGACTAGTAAAAAGTTCAGAAGACTGTAAAATTTTTTCTAAACAATTTTAAGCAAAAATAAAAAAAGCGTGTCGTAGCCAATACATTAAACAACATGTTTGCAAAGTTTTAACTGTTTTAGTCAAGAATTGTTTGTGTAAGAGTGCTAAAACGTATGGATTATACATTGACGAAAGCAAGCATAGGTGTTTTTTAATGTAAAAAGTTCAGAAGGCTGTAAAATTTTTTCTAATCAATTTTAAGCAAAAATAAAAAAAGCGTGTCGTAGCCAATACATTAAACAACATGTTTGCAAAGTTTTAACTGTTTTAGTCAAGAATTGTTTGTGTAAGAGTGCTAAAAGGTATGGAATATACATTGACTAGTAAAAAGTTCAGAAGACTGTAAAATTTTTTTTAAACAATTTTAAGCAAAAATAAAAAAAGCGTGTCGTAGCCAATACATTAAACAACATGTTTGCAAAGTTTTAACTGTTTTAGTCAAGAATTGTTTGTGTAAGAGTGCTAAAACGTATGGATTATACATTGACTAGTAAAAAGTTCAGAAGACTGTAAAATTTTTTCTAAACAATTTTAAGCAAAAATAAAAAAAGCGTGTCGTAGCCAATACATTAAACAACATGTTTGCAAAGTTTTAACTGTTTTAGTCAAGAATTGTTTGTGTAAAAGTGCTAAAACGTATGGATTATACATTGACGAAAGCAAGCATAGGTGTTTTTTAATGTAAAAAGTTCAGAAGGCTGTAAAATTTTTTCTAATCAATTTTAAGCAAAAATAAAAAAAGCGTGTCGTAGCCAATACATTAAACAACATGTTTGCAAAGTTTTAACTGTTTTAGTCAAGAATTGTTTGTGTTAGAGTGCTAAAACGTATGGATTATACATTGACTAGTAAAAAGTTCAGAAGACTGTAAAATTTTTTCTAAACAATTTTAAGCAAAAATAAAAAAAGCGTGTCTAGCCAATACATTAAACAACATGTTTGCATAGTTTTAACTGTTTTAGTCAAGAATTGTTTGTGAAAGAGTGCTAAAATGTATGGATTATACATTGACGTAACAAGCATAGGTGTTTTTTAATGTAAAAAGTTCAGAAGACTGTAAAATTTTTTCTAAACAAATTTAAGCAAAAATAAAATAAGCGTGTCGTAGCCAATACATTAAACAACATGTTTGCAAAGTTTTAACTGTTTTAGTCAAGAATTGTTTGTGTAAGAGTGCTAAAACGTTTGGATTATACATTAAGTAGTAAAAAGTTCAGAAGACTGTAAAATTTTTTCTAAACAATTTTAAGCAAAAATAAAAAAAGCGTGTCGTATCCAATACATTAAACAACATGTTTGCAAAGTTTTAACTGTTTTAGTCAAGAATTGTTTGTGTAAGAGTGCTAAAACGTATGGATTATACATTGACGAAAGCAAGCATAGGTGTTTTTTAATGTAAAAAGTTCAGAAGGCTGTAAAATTTTTTCTAAACAATTTTAAGCAAAAATAAAAAAGCTTGTCGTAGCCAATACATTAAACAACATGTTTGCAAAGTTTTAACTGTTTTAGTCAAGAATTGTTTCTGTAAGAGTGCTAAAAGGTATGGAATATACATTGACTAGTAAAAAGTTCAGAAGACTGTAAAATTTTTTTTAAACAATTTTAAGCAAAAATAAAAAAAGCGTGTCGTAGCCAATACATTAAACAACATGTTTGCAAAGTTTTAACTGTTTTAGTCAAGAATTGTTTGTGTAAGAGTGCTAAAACGTATGGATTATACATTGACTAGTAAAAAGTTCAGAAGACTGTAAAATTTTTTTTAAACAATTTTAAGCAAAAATAAAAAAAGCGTGTCGTAGCCTATACATTAAACAACATGTTTGCAAAGTTTTAACTGTTTTAGTCAAGAATTGTTTGTGTAAGAGTGCTAAAACGTATGGATTATACATTGACGAAAGCAAGCATAGGTGTTTTTTAATGTAAAAAGTTCAGAAGACTGTAAAATTTTTTCTAATCAATTTTAAGCAAAAATAAAAAAACGTGTCGTAGCCAATACATTAAACAACATGTTTGCAAAGTTTTAACTGTTTTAGTCAAGAATTGTTTGTGTAAGAATGCTAAAAGGTATGGATTATACATTGACTAGTAAAAAGTTCAGAAGACTGTAAAATTTTTTCTAAACAATTTTAAGCAAAATTAAAAAAAGCGTGTCGTAGCCAATACATTAAACAACATATTTGCAAAGTTTTAACTGTTTAAGTTAAGAATTGTTTGTGTAAGAGTGCTAAAACGTATGGATTATACATTGACGAAAGCAAGCATTGGTGTTTTTTAATGTAAAAAGTTCAGAAGACCGTAAAATTTTTTCTAAACAGTTTTAAGCAAAAATAAAAAAAAGCCAGTCGTAGCCAATACATTAAACAACATGTTTGCAAAGTTTTAACTGTTTTAGTCAAGAATTGTTTGTGTAAGAGTGCTAAAACGTATGGATTATACATTGACTAGTAAAAAGTTCAGAAGACTGTAAAATTTTTTCTAAACAATTTTAAGCAAAAATAAAAAAAGCGTGTCGTAGCCAATACATTAAACAACATGTTTGCAAAGTTTTAACTGTTCTAGTCAAGAATTGTTTGTGTAAGAGTGCTAAAACGTATGGATTATACATTGACTAGTAAAAAGTTCAGAAGACTGTAAAATTTTTTCTAAACAATTTTAAGCAAAAATAAAAAAAGCGTGTCGTAGCCAATACATTAAACAACATATTTGCAAAGTTTTAACTGTTTTAGTCAAGAAGTGTTTGTGTAAGAGTGCTAAAACGTATGGATTATACATTGACGAAAGCAAGCATAGGTGTTTTTTAATGTAAAAAGTTCAGAAGGCTGTAAAATTTTTTCTAAACAATTTTAAGCAAAAATAAAAAAAGCGTGTCGTAGCCAATACATTAAACAACATGTTTGCAAAGTTTTAACTGTTTTAGTCAAGAATTGTTTGTGTAAGAGTGCTAAAACGTATGGATTATACATTGACTAGTAAAAAGTTCAGAAGACTGTAAAATTTTTTCTAAACAATTTTAAGCAAAAATAAAAAAAGCGTGTCGTAGCCAATACATTAAACAACATATTTGCAAAGTTTTAACTGTTTAAGTTAAGAATTGTTTGTGTAAGAGTGCTAAAACGTATGGATTATACATTGACGAAAGCAAGCATAGGTGTTTTTTAATGTAAAAAGTTCAGAAGACCGTAAAATTTTTTCTAAACAATTTTAAGCAAAAATAAAAAAAAGCGTGTCGTAGCCAATACATTAAACAACATGTTTGCAAAGTTTTAACTGTTTTAGTCAAGAATTGTTTGTGTAAGAGTGCTAAAACGTATGGATTATACATTGACTAGTAAAAAGTTCAGAAGACTGTAAAATTTTTTCTAAACAATTTTAAGCAAAAATAAAAAAAGTGTGTCGTAGCCAATACATTAAACAACATATTTGCAAAGTTTTAACTGTTTTAGTCAAGAATTGTTTGTGTAAGAGTGCTAAAACGTATGGATTATACATTGACGAAAGCAAGCATAGGTGTTTTTTAATGTAAAAAGTTCAGAAGGCTGTAAAATTTTTTCTAAACAATTTTAAGCAAAAATAAAAAAAGCGTGTCGTAGCCAATACATTAAACAACATATTTGCAAAGTTTTAACTGTTTTAGTTAAGAATTGTTTGTGTAAGAGTGCTAAAACGTATGGATTATACATTGACTAGTAAAAAGTTCAGAAGACTGTAAAATTTTTCTAAACAATTTTAAGCAAAAATAAAAAAAGCGTGTCGTAGCCAATACATTAAACAACATATTTGCAAAGTTTTAACTGTTTTAGTCAAGAATTGTTTGTGTAAGAGTGCTAAAACGTATGGATTATACATTGACGAAAGCAAGCATAGGTGTTTTTTAATGTAAAAAGTTCAGAAGGCTTTAAAATTTTTTCTAAACAATTTTAAGCATAAATAAAAAAAGCGTGTCGTAGCCAATACATTAAACAACATGTTTGCAAAGTTTTAACTGTTTTAGTCAAGAATTGTTTGTGTAAGAGTGCTAAAACGTATGGATTATACATTGACTAGTAAAAAGTTCAGAAGACTGTAAAATTTTTTCTAAACAATTTTAAGCAAAAATAAAAAAAGCGTGTCGTAGCCAATACATTAAACAACATGTTTGCAAAGTTTTAACTGTTTTAGTCAAGAATTGTTTGTGTAAGAGTGCTAAAACGTATGGATTATACATTGACTAGTAAAAAGTTCAGAAGACTGTAAAATTTTTACTAAACAATTTTAAGCAAAAATAAAAAAAGCGTGTCGTAGCCAATACATTAAACAACATATTTGCAAAGTTTTAACTGTTTTAGTCAAGAATTGTTTGTGTAAGAGTGCTAAAACGTATGGATTATACATTGACGAAAGCAAGCATAGGTGTTTTTTAATGTAAAAAGTTCATAAGGCTGTAAAATTTTTTCTAAACAATTTTAAGCAAAAATAAAAAAAGCGTGTCGTAGCCAATACATTAAACAACATATTTGCAAAGTTTTAACTGTTTTAGTTAAGAATTGTTTGTGTAAGAGTGCTAAAACGTATGGATTATACATTGACTAGTAAAAAGTTCAGAAGACTGTAAAATTTTTTCTAAACAATTTTAAGCAAAAATAAAAAAAGCGTGTCGTAGCCAATACATTAAACAACATATTTGCAAAGTTTTAACTGTTTAAGTTAAGAATTGTTTGTGTAAGAGTGCTAAAACGTATGGATTATACATTGACGAAAGCAAGCATAGGTGTTTTTTAATGTAAAAAGTTCAGAAGACCGTAAAATTTTTTCTAAACAATTTTAAGCAAAAATAAAAAAAGCGTGTCGTAGCCAATACATTAAACAACATGTTTGCAAAGTTTTAACTGTTTTAGTCAAGAATTGTTTGTGTAAGAGTGCTAAAACGTATGGATTATACATTGACGAAAGCAAGCATAGGTGTTTTTTAATGTAAAAAGTTCAGAAGACCGTAAAATTTTTTCTAAACAATTTTAAGCAAAAATAAAAAAAGCGTGTCGTAGCCAATACATTAAACAACATGTTTGCAAAGTTTTAACTGTTTTAGTCAAGAATTGTTTGTGTAAGAGTGCTAAAACGTATGGATTATACATTGACGAAAGCAAGCATAGGTGTTTTTTAATGTAAAAAGTTCAGAAGGCTGTAAAATTTTTTCTAATCAATTTTAAGCAAAAATAAAAAAAGCGTGTCGTAGCCAATACATTAAACAACATGTTTGCAAAGTTTTAACTGTTTTAGTCAAGAATTGTTTGTGTAAGAGTGCTAAAACGTATGGACTATACATTGACTAGTAAAAAGTTCAGAAGACTGTAAAAATTTTTCTAAACAATTTTAAGCAAAAATAAAAAAAGCGTGTCGTAGCCAATACATTAAACAACATGTTTGCAAAGTTTTAACTGTTTTAGTCAAGAATTGTTTGTGTAAGAGTGCTAATACGTATGGATTATACATTGACTAGTAAAAAGTTCAGAAGACTGTAAAATTTTTTCTAAACAATTTTAAGCAAAAATAAAAAAAGCGTGTCGTAGCCAATACATTAAACAACATATTTGCAAAGTTTTAACTGTTTTAGTCAAGAATTGTTTGTGTAAGAGTGCTAAAAGGTATGGATTATACATTGACTAGTAAAAAGTTCAGAAGACTGTAAAATTTTTTTTAAACAATTTTAAGCAAAAATAAAAAAAGCGCGTCGTAGCCAATACATTAAACAACATATTTGCAAAGTTTTAACTGTTTTAGTCAAGAATTGTTTGTGTAAGAGTGCTAAAACGTATGGATTATACATTGACTAGTAAAAAGTTCAGAAGACTGTTAAATTTTTTCTAAACAATTTTAAGCAAAAATAAAAAAAGCGTGTCGTAGCCAATACATTAAACAACATATTTGCAAAGTTTTAACTGTTTTAGTTAAGAATTGTTTGTGTAAGAGTGCTAAAACGTATGGATTATACATTGACTAGTAAAAAGTTCAGAAGACTGTAAAATTTTTTCTAAACAATTTTAAGCAAAAATAAAAAAAGCGTGTCGTAGCCAATACATTAAACAACATATTTGCAAAGTTTTAACTGTTTTAGTCAAGAATTGTTTGTGTAAGAGTGCTAAAACGTATGGATTATACATTGACGAAAGCAAGCATAGGTGTTTTTTAATGTAAAAAGTTCAGAAGACCGTAAAATTTTTTCTAAACAATTTTAAGCAAAAATAAAAAAAGCGTGTCGTAGCTAATACATTAAACAACATGTTTGCAAAGTTTTAACTGTTTTAGTTAAGAATTGTTTGTGTAAGAGTGCTAATACGTATGGATTATACATTGACTAGTAAAAAGTTCAGAAGACTGTAAAATTTTTTCTATACTTTTTTAAGCAAAAATAAAAAAAGCGTGTCGTAGCCAATACATTAAACAACATATTTGCAAAGTTTTAACTGTTTTAGTCAAGAATTGTTTGTGTAAGAGTGCTAAAACGTATGGATTATACATTGACGAAAGCAAGCATAGGTGTTTTTTAATGTAAAAAGCTCAGAAGGCTGTAAAATTTTTTCTAAACAATTTTAAGCGAAAATAAAAAAAGCGTGTCGTAGCCAATACATTAAACAACATGTTTGCAAAGTTTTAACTGTTTTAGTCAAGAATTGTTTGTGTAAGAGTGCTAAAACGTATGGATTATACATTGACGAAAGCAAGCATAGGTGTTTTTTAATGTAAAAAGTTCAGAAGGCTGTAAAATTTTTTCTAATCAATTTTAAGCAAAAATAAAAAAAGCGTGTCGTAACCAATACATTAAACAACATGTTTGCAAAGTTTTAACTGTTTTAGTCAAGAATTGTTTGTGTAAGAGTGCTAAAACGTATGGATTATACATTGACTAGTAAAAAGTTCAGAAGACTGTAAAATTTTTTCTAAACAATTTTAAGCAAAAATAAAAAAAGCGTGTCGTAGCCAATACATTAAACAACATATTTGCAAAGTTTTAACTGTTTTAGTCAAGAATTGTTTGTGTAAATGTGCTAAAACGTATGAATTATACATTGACTAGTAAAAAGTTCAGAAGACTGTAAAATTTTTTCTAAACAATTTTAAGCAAAAATAAAAAAAGCGTGTCGTAGCCAATACATTAAACAACATATTTGCAAAGTTTTAACTGTTTTAGTCAAGAATTGTTTGTGTAAGAGTGCTAAAACGTATGGATTATACATTGACGAAAGCAAGCATAGGTGTTTTTTAATGTAAAAAGTTCAGAAGGCTGTAAAATTTTTTCTAAACAATTTTAAGCAAAAATAAAAAAAGCGTGTCGTAGCCAATACATTAAACAACATGTTTGCAAAGTTTTAACTGTTTTAGTCAAGAATTGTTTGTGTAAGAGTGCTAAAACGTATGGATTATACATTGACTAGTAAAAAGTTCAGAAGACTGTAAAATTTTTTCTAAACAATTTTAAGCAAAAATAAAAAAAGCGTGTCGTAGCCAATACGTTAAACAACATGTTTGCAAAGTTTTAACTGTTTTAGTCAAGAATTGTTTGTGTAAGAGTGCTAAAACGTATGGATTATACATTGACTAGTAAAAAGTTCAGAAGACTGTAAAATTTTTTCTAAACAATTTTAAGCAAAAATAAAAAAAGCGTGTCGTAGCCAATACATTAAACAACATGTTTGCAAAGTTTTAACTGTTTTAGTCAAGAATTGTTTGTGTAAGAGTGCTAAAACGTATGGATTATACATTGACTAGTAAAAAGTTCAGAAGACTGTAAAATTTTTACTAAACAATTTTAAGCAAAAATAAAAAAAGCGTGTCGTAGCCAATACATTAAACAACATATTTGCAAAGTTTTAACTGTTTTAGTCAAGAATTGTTTGTGTAAAAGTGCTAAAACGTATGGATTATACATTGACTAGTAAAAAGTTCAGAAGACTGTAAAATTTTTCTAAACAATTTTAAGCAAAAATAAAAAAAGCGTGTCGTAGCCAATACATTAAACAACATATTTGCAAAGTTTTAACTGTTTTAGTCAAGAATTGTTTGTGTAAGAGTGCTAAAACGTATGGATTATAAATTGACTAGTAAAAAGTTCAGAAGACTGTAAAATTTTTTCTAAACAATTTTAAGCAAAATATAAAAAAAGCGTGTCGTAGCCAATACATTAAACAACATATTTGCAAAGTTTTAACTGTTTTAGTTAAGAATTGTTTGTGCAAGAGTGCTAAAACGTATGGATTATACATTGACTAGTAAAAAGTTCAGAAGACTGTAAAATTTTTTCTAAACAATTTTAAGCAAAAATAAAAAAAGCGTGTCGTAGCCAATACATTAAACAACATATTTGCAAAGTTTTAACTGTTTAAGTTAAGAATTGTTTGTGTAAGAGTGCTAAAACGTATGGATTATACATTGACGAAAGCAAGCATAGGTGTTTTTTAATGTAAAAAGTTCAGAAGACCGTAAAATTTTTTCTAAACAATTTTAAGCAAAAATAAAAAAAGCGTGTCGTAGCCAATACATTAAACAACATGTTTGCAAAGTTTTAACTGTTTTAGTCAAGAATTGTTTGTGTAAGAGTGCTAAAACGTATGGATTATACATTGACGAAAGCAAGCATAGGTGTTTTTTAATGTAAAAAGTTCAGAAGACCGTAAAATTTTTTCTAAACAATTTTAAGCAAAAATAAAAAAAGCGTGTCGTAGCCAATACATTAAACAACATGTTTGCAAAGTTTTAACTGTTTTAGTCAAGAATTGTTTGTGTAAGAGTGCTAAAACGTATGGATTATACATTGACGAAAGCAAGCATAGGTGTTTTTTAATGTAAAAAGTTCAGAAGGCTGTAAAATTTTTTCTAATCAATTTTAAGCAAAAATAAAAAAAGCGTGTCGTAGCCAATACATTAAACAACATGTTTGCAAAGTTTTAACTGTTTTAGTCAAGAATTGTTTGTGTAAGAGTGCTAAAACGTATGGACTATACATTGACTAGTAACATTGACTAGTAAAAAGTTCAGAAGACTGTAAAAATTTTCTAAACAATTTTAAGCAAAAATAAAAAAAGCGTGTCGTAGCCAATACATTAAACAACATGTTTGCAAAGTTTTAACTGTTTTAGTCAAGAATTGTTTGTGTAAGAGTGCTAATACGTATGGATTATACATTGACTAGTAAAAAGTTCAGAAGACTGTAAAATTTTTTTCTAAACAATTTTAAGCAAAAATAAAAAAGCGTGTCGTAGCCAATACATTAAACAACATATTTGCAAAGTTTTAACTGTTTTAGTCAAGAATTGTTTGTGTAAGAGTGCTAAAAGGTATGGATTATACATTGACTAGTAAAAAGTTCAGAAGACTGTAAAATTTTTTTTAAACAATTTTAAGCAAAATAAAAAAAGCGCGTCGTAGCCAATACATTAAACAACATATTTGCAAGTTTTAACTGTTTTAGTCAAGAATTGTTTGTGTAAGAGTGCTAAAACGTAGGATTATACATTGACTAGTAAAAAGTTCAGAAGACTGTTAATTTTTTCTAAACAATTTTAAGCAAAAATAAAAAAAGCGTGTCGTAGCCAATACATTAAACAACATATTTGCAAAGTTTTAACTGTTTTAGTTAAGAATTGTTTGTGTAAGAGTGCTAAAACGTATGGATTATACATTGACTAGTAAAAAGTTCAGAAGACTGTAAAATTTTTTCTAAACAATTTTAAGCAAAAATAAAAAAAGCGTGTCGTAGCCAATACATTAAACAAATATTTGCAAAGTTTTAACTGTTTAAGTTAAGAATTGTTTGTGTAAGAGTGCTAAAAACGTATGGATTATACATTGACGAAAGCAAGCATAGGTGTTTTTTAATGTAAAAAGTTCAGAAGACCGTAAAATTTTTTCTAAACAATTTTAAGCAAAAATAAAAAAGCGTGTCGTAGCTAATACATTAAACAACATGTTTGCAAAGTTTTAACTGTTTTAGTCAAGAATTGTTTGTGTAAGAGTGCTAAAACGTATGGATTATACATTGACGAAAGCAAGCATAGGTGTTTTTTATTGTAAAAAGTTCAGAAGACCGTAAAATTTTTTCTAAACAATTTTAAGCAAAAATAAAAAAAGCGTGTCGTAGCCAATACATTAAACAACATGTTTGCAAGTTTTAACTGTTTTAGTCAAGAATTGTTTGTGTAAGAGTGCTAAAACGTATGGATTATACATTGACGAAAGCAAGCATAGGTGTTTTTTTAATGTAAAAAGTTCAGAAGGCTGTAAATTTTTTCTAATCAATTTAAGCAAAAATAAAAAAGCGTGTCGTAGCCAATACATTAAACACATGTTTGCAAAGTTTAACTGTTTTAGTCAAGATTTGTTTGTGTAAGAGTGCTAAAACGTATGGACTATACATTGACTAGTAAAAAGTTCAGAAGACTGTAAAAATTTTTCTAAACAATTTAAGCAAAAATAAAAAAAGCGTGTCGTAGCCAATACATTAAACAACATGTTTGCAAAGTTTTAACTGTTTTAGTCAAGAATTGCTTTATGTAAGAGTGCTAATACGTATGGATTATACATTGACTAGTAAAAAGTTCAGAAGACTGTAAAATTTTTTCTATACTTTTTTAAGCAAAAATAAAAAAAGCGTGTCGTAGCCAATACATTAAACAACATATTTGCAAAGTTTTAACTGTTTTAGTCAAGAATTGTTTGTGTAAGAGTGCTAAAACGTATGGATTATACATTGACGAAAGCAAGCATAGGTGTTTTTTATGTAAAAAGCTCAGAAGGCTGTAAAATTTTTTCTAAACAATTTTAAGCGAAAATAAAAAAAGCGTGTCGTAGCCAATACATTAAACAACATGTTTGCAAAGTTTTAACTGTTTTAGTCAAGAATTGTTTGTGTAAGAGTGCTAAAACGTATGGATTATACATTGACGAAAGCAAGCATAGGTGTTTTTTAATGTAAAAAGTTCAGAAGGCTGTAAAATTTTTTCTAATCAATTTTAAGCAAAAATAAAAAAAGCGTGTCGTAACCAATACATTAAACAACATGTTTGCAAAGTTTTAACTGTTTTAGTCAAGAATTGTTTGTGTAAGAGTGCTAAAACGTATGGATTATACATTGACTAGTAAAAAGTTCAGAAGACTGTAAAATTTTTTCTAAACAATTTTAAGCAAAAATAAAAAAAGCGTGTCGTAGCCAATACATTAAACAACATATTTGCAAAGTTTTAACTGTTTTAGTCAAGAATTGTTTGTGTAAATGTGCTAAAACGTATGAATTATACATTGACTAGTAAAAAGTTCAGAAGACTGTAAAATTTTTTCTAAACAATTTTAAGCAAAAATAAAAAAAGCGTGTCGTAGCCAATACATTAAACAACATATTTGCAAAGTTTTAACTGTTTTAGTCAAGAATTGTTTGTGTAAGAGTGCTAAAACGTATGGATTATAAATTGACTAGTAAAAAGTTCAGAAGACTGTAAAATTTTTTCTAAACAATTTTAAGCAAAATATAAAAAAAGCGTGTCGTAGCCAATACATTAAACAACATATTTGCAAAGTTTTAACTGTTTTAGTTAAGAATTGTTTGTGCAAGAGTGCTAAAACGTATGGATTATACATTGACTAGTAAAAAGTTCAGAAGACTGTAAAATTTTTTCTAAACAATTTTAAGCAAAAATAAAAAAAGCGTGTCGTAGCCAATACATTAAACAACATATTTGCAAAGTTTTAACTGTTTTAGTCAAGAATTGTTTGTGTAAAAGTGCTAAAACGTATGGATTATACATTGACTAGTAAAAAGTTCAGAAGACTGTAAAATTTTTTCTAATCAATTTTAAGCAAAAATAAAAAAAGCGTGTCGTAGCCAATACATTAAACAACATGTTTGCAAAGTTTTAACTGTTTTAGTCAAGAATTGTTTAGGTAAGAGTGCTAAAACGTATGGATTATACATTGACTAGTAAAAAGTTCAGAAGACTGTAAAATTTTTTCTAAACAATTTTAAGCAAAAATAAAAAAAGCGTGTCGTAGCCAATACATTAAACAACATGTTTGCAAAGTTTTAACTGTTTTAGTCAAGAATTGTTTGTGTAAGAGTGCTAAAACGTATGGATTATACATTGACGAAAGCAAGCATAGGAGTTTTTTAATGTAAAAAGTTCAGAAGGCTGTAAAATTTTTTCTAATCAATTTTAAGCAAAAATAAAAAAAGCGTGTCGTAGCCAATACATTAAACAACATGTTTGCAAAGTTTTAACTGTTTTAGTCAAGAATTGTTTGTGTAAGAGTGCTAAAACGTATGGATTATACATTGACTAGTAAAAAGTTCAGAAGACTGTAAAATTTTTTCTAAACAATTTTAAGCAAAAATAAAAAAAGCGTGTCGTAGCCAATACATTAAACAACATGTTTGCAAAGTTTTAACTGTTTAGTCAAGAATTGTTTGTGTAAGAGTGCTAAAACGTATGGATTATACATTGACGAAAGCAGCATAGGAGTTTTTTAATGTAAAATGTTCAGAAGGCTGTAAAATTTTTTCTAATCAATTTAAAGCAAAATAAAAAAAGCGTGTCGTAGCCAATACATTAAACAACATGTTTGCAAAGTTTTAACTGTTTTAGTCAAGAATTGTTTGTGTAAGAGTGCTAAAACGTATGGATTATACATTGACTAGTAAAAAGTTCAAGAAGACTGTAAAATTTTTTCTAAACAATTTTAAGCAAAAATAAAAAAAGCGTGTCGTAGCCAATACATTAAACAACATGTTTGCAAGTTTTAACTGTTTTAGTCAAGAATTGTTGTGTAAGAGTGCTAAAACGTATGGATTATACATTGACGAAAGCAAGCATAGGTGTTTTTTAATGTAAAAGTTCAGAAGGCTGTAAAATTTTTTCTAAACAATTTTAAGCAAAAATAAAAAAAGCGTGTCGTAGCCAATACATTAAACAACATTTTGCAAAGTTTTAACTGTTTTAGTCAAGAATTGTTTGTGTAAGAGTGCTAAAACGTATGGATTATACATTGACTAGTAAAGAAGTTCAGAGACTGTAAAATTTTTTCTAAACAATTTTAAGCAAAAAGAAAAAAAAGCGTGTCGTAGCAATACATTAAACAACATGTTTGCAAAGTTTTAACTGTTTTAGTCAAGAATTGTTTGTGTAAGAGTGCTAAAACGTATGGATTATACATTGACGAAAGCAAGCATAGGAGTTTTTAATGTTAAAAAGTTCAGAAGCTGTAAAATTTTTCTAATCAATTTTAAGCAAAAAATAAAAAACCGTGTCGTAGCCAATACATTAACAACATGTTTGCAAAGTTTTAACTGTTTTAGTCAAGAATTGTTTGTGTAAGAGTGCTAAAACGTATGGATCATACATTGACCAGTAAAAAGTTCAGAAGACTGTAAAATTTTTTCTAAACAATTTTAAGCAAAAATAAAAAAAGCGTGTCGTAGCCAATACATTAAACAACATGTTTGCAAAGTTTTAACTGTTTTAGTCAAGAATTGTTTGTGTAAGAGTGCTAAAACGTATGGATTATACATTGACGAAAGCAAGCATTAGGAGTTTTTTAATGTAAAAAGTTCAGAAGGCTGTAAAATTTTTTCTAATCAATTTTAAGCAAAAATAAAAAAAGCGTTGTCGTAGCCAATACATTAAACAACATATTTGCAAAGTTTTAACTGTTTTAGTCAAGAATTGTTTGTGTAAGAGTGCTAAAACGTATGGATTATACATTGACTAGTAAAAGTTCAGAAGACTGTAAAATTTTTTCTAAACAATTTTAAGCAAAAATAAAAAAAGCGTGTCGTAGCCAATACATTAAACAACATGTTTGCAAAGTTTTAACTGTTTTAGTCAAGAATTGTTTGTGTAAGAGTGCTAAAACGTATGGATTATACATTGACGAAAGCAAGCATAGGTGTTTTTTAATGTAAAAAGTTCAGAAGGCTGTAAATTTTTCTAATCAATTTTAAGCAAAATAAAAAAAGCGTGTCGTAGCCAATACATTAAACAACATGTTTGCAAAGTTTTAACTGTTTTAGTCAAGAATTGTTTGTGTAAGAGTGCTAAAACGTATGGATTATACATTGCTTGTAAAAAGTTCAGAAGACTGTAAAATTTTTCTAAACAATTTTAAGCAAAATAAAAAAAGCGTGTCGTAGCCAATACATTAAACAACATGTTTGCAAAGTTTTAACTGTTTTAGTCAGAATTGTTTGGTGTAAGAGTGCTAAAACGTATGGATTATACATTGACTAGTAAAAAGTTCAGAAGACTGTAAAATTTTTTCTAAACAATTTTAAGCAAAAATAAAATAAGCGTGTCGTAGCCAATACATTAAACAACATGTTTGCAAAGTTTTAACTGTTTTAGTCAAGAATTGTTTGTGTAAGAGTGCTAAAACGTATGGATTATACATTGACGAAAGCAAGCATAGGAGTTTTTTAATGTAAAAAGTTCAGAAGGCTGTAAAATTTTTTCTAATCAATTTTTAAGCAAAAATAAAAAAAGCGTGTCGTAGCCAATACATTAAACAACATGTTTGCAAAGTTTTAACTGTTTTAGTCAAGAATTGTTTGTGTAAGAGTGCTAAAACGTATGGATATACATTGACTAGTAAAAAGTTTCAGAAGACTGTAAAATTTTTTCTAAACAATTTTAAGCAAAAATAAAAAAAGCGTGTCGTAGCCAATACATTAAACAACATGTTTGCAAAGTTTTAACTGTTTTAGTCAAGAATTGTTTGTGTAAGAGTGCTAAAACGTATGGATTATACATTGACGAAAAGCAAGCATAGGAGTTTTTTTAATGTAAAAAGTTCAGAAGGCTGTAAAATTTTTTCTAATCAATTTTAAGCAAAAATAAAAAAAAGCGTGTCGTAGCCAATACATTAAACAACATGTTTGCAAAGTTTAACTGTTTTAGTCAAGATTTGTGTAAGAGTGCTAAAACGTATGGATTATACATTGACTAGTAAAAAGTTCAGAAGACTGTAAAATTTTTTCTAAACAATTTTAAGCAAAAATAAAAAAAGCGTGTCGTAGCCAATACATTAAACAACATGTTTGCAAAGTTTTAACTGTTTTAGTCAAGAATTGTTTGTGTAAGAGTGCTAAAACGTATGGATTATACATTGACGAAAGCAAGCATAGGTGTTTTTTAATGTAAAAAGTTCAGAAGGCTGTAAAATTTTTTCTAAACAATTTTAAGCAAAAATAAAAAAAGCGTGTCGTAGCCAATACATTAAACAACATATTTGCAAAGTTTTAACTGTTTTAGTCAAGAATTGTTTGTGTAAGAGTGCTAAAACGTATGGATTATACATTGACTAGTAAAAAGTTCAGAAGACTGTAAAATTTTTTCTAAACAATTTTAAGCAAAAAGAAAAAAAGCGTGTCGTAGCCAATACATTAAACAACATGTTTGCAAAGTTTTAACTGTTTTAGTCAAGAATTGTTTGTGTAAGAGTGCTAAAACGTATGGATTATACATTGACGAAAGCAAGCATAGGAGTTTTTTAATGTAAAAAGTTCAGAAGGCTGTAAAATTTTTTTTAATCAATTTTAAGCAAAAATAAAAAAAGCGTGTCGTAGCCAAAACATTAAACAACATGTTTGCAAAGTTTTAACTGTTTTAGTCAAGAATTGTTTGTGTAAGAGTGCTAAAACGTATGGATCATACATTGACTAGTAAAAAGTTCAGAAGACTGTAAAATTTTTTCTAAACAATTTTAAGCAAAAATAAAAAAAGCGTGTCGTAGCCAATACATTAAACAACATGTTTGCAAAGTTTTAACTGTTTTAGTCAAGAATTGTTTGTGTAAGAGTGCTAAAACGTATGGATTATACATTGACGAAAGCAAGCATAGGAGTTTTTTAATGTAAAAAGTTCAGAAGGCTGTAAAATTTTTTCTAATCAATTTAAGCAAAAATAAAAAAAGCGTGTCGTAGCCAATACATTAAACAACATATTTGCAAAGTTTTAACTGTTTTAGTCAAGAATTGTTTGTGTAAGAGTGCTAAAACGTATGGATTATACATTGACTAGTAAAAAGTTCAGAAGACTGTAAAATTTTTTCTAAACAATTTTAAGCAAAAATAAAAAAAGCGTGTCGTAGCCAATACATTAAACAACATGTTTGCAAAGTTTTAACTGTTTTAGTCAAGAATTGTTTGTGTAAGAGTGCTAAAACGTATGGATTATACATTGACGAAAGCAAGCATAGGTGTTTTTTAATGTAAAAAGTTCAGAAGGCTGTAAAATTTTTTCTAATCAATTTTAAGCAAAAATAAAAAAAGCGTGTCGTAGCCAATACATTAAACAACATGTTTGTAAAGTTTTAACTGTTTTAGTCAAGAATTGTTTGTGTAAGAGTGCTAAAACGTATGGATTATACATTGACTAGTAAAAAGTTCAGAAGACTGTAAAATTTTTTCTAAACAATTTTAAGCAAAAATAAAAAAAGCGTGTCGTAGCCAATACATTAAACAACATGTTTGCAAAGTTTTAACTGTTTTAGTCAAGAATTGTTTGTGTAAGAGTGCTAAAACGTATGGATTATACATTGACGAAAGCAAGCATAGGTGTTTTTTAATGTAAAAAGTTCAGAAGACTGTAAAATTTTTTCTAAACAATTTTAAGCAAAAATAAAAAAAGCTTGTCGTAGCCAATACATTAAACAACATATTTGCAAAGTTTTAACTGTTTTAGTCAAGAATTGTTTGTGTAAGAGTGCTAAAACGTATGGATTATACATTGACTAGTAAAAAGTTCAGAAGACTGTAAAATTTTTTCTAAACAATTTTAAGCAAAAATAAAAAAAGCGTGTCGTAGCCAATACATTAAACAACATGTTTGCAAAGTTTTAACTGTTTTAGTCAAGAATTGTTTGTGTAAGAGTGCTAAAACGTATGGATTATACATTGACGAAAGCAAGCATAGGTGTTTTTTAATGTAAAAAGTTCAGAAGGCTGTAAAATTTTTTCTAATCAATTTTAAGCAAAAATAAAAAAAGCGTGTCGTAGCCAATACATTAAACAACATGTTTGCAAAGTTTTAACTGTTTTAATCAAGAATTGTTTGTGTAAGAGTGCTAAAACGTATGGACTATACATTGACTAGTAAAAAGTTCAGAAGACTGTAAAAATTTTTCTAAACAATTTTAAGCAAAAATAAAAAAAGCGTGTCGTAGCCAATACATTAAACAACATGTTTGCAAAGTTTTAACTGTTTTAGTCAAGAATTGTTTGTGTAAGAGTGCTAATACGTATGGATTATACATTGACTAGTAAAAAGTTCAGAAGACTGTAAAATTTTTTCTATACTTTTTTAAGCAAAAATAAAAAAAGCGTGTCGTAGCCAATACATTAAACAACATATTTGCAAAGTTTTAACTGTTTTAGTCAAGAATTGTTTGTGTAAGAGTGCTAAAACGTATGGATTATACATTGACTAGTAAAAAGTTCAGAAGACTGTAAAATTTTTCTAAACAATTTTAAGCAAAAAATAAAAAAAGCGTGTCGTAGCCTATACATTAAACAACATATTTGCAAAGTTTTAACTGTTTTAGTCAAGAATTGTTTGTGTAAGAGTGCTAAAACGTATGGATTATACATTGACGAAAGCAAGCATAGGTGTTTTTTAATGTAAAAAGCTCAGAAGGCTGTAAAATTTTTTCTAAACAATTTTAAGCAAAAATAAAAAAAGCGTGTCGTAGCCAATACATTAAACAACATGTTTGCAAAGTTTTAACTGTTTTAGTCAAGAATTGTTTGTGTAAGAGTGCTAAAACGTATGGATTATACATTGACGAAAGCAAGCATAGGTGTTTTTTAATGTAAAAAGTTCAGAAGGCTGTAAAATTTTTTCTAATCAATTTTAAGCAAAAATAAAAAAAGCGTGTCGTAACCAATACATTAAACAACATGTTTGCAAAGTTTTAACTGTTTTAGTCAAGAATTGTTTGTGTAAGAGTGCTAAAACGTATGGATTATACATTGACTAGTAAAAAGTTCAGAAGACTGTAAAATTTTTTTCTAAACAATTTTAAGCAAAAATAAAAAAAGCGTGTCGTAGCCAATACATTAAACAACATATTTACAAAGTTTTAACTGTTTTAGTCAAGAATTGTTTGTGTAAATGTGCTAAAACGTATGGATTATACATTGACTAGTAAAAAGTTCAGAAGACTGTAAAATTTTTTCTAAACAATTTTAAGCAAAAATAAAAAAGCGTGTCGTAGCCAATACATTAAACAACATATTTGCAAAGTTTTAACTGTTTTAGTCAAGAATTGTTTGTGTAAGAGTGCTAAAACGTATGGATTATACATTGACGAAAGCAAGCATAGGTGTTTTTTAATGTAAAAAGTTCAGAAGGCTGTTAAATTTTTTCTAAACAATTTTAAGCAAAAATAAAAAAAGCGTGTCGTAGCCAATACATTAAACAACATGTTTGCAAAGTTTTAACTGTTTAGTCAAGAATTGTTTGTGTAAGAGTGCTAAAACGTATGGATTATACATTGACTAGTAAAAAGTTCAGAAGACTGTAAAATTTTTTCTAAACAATTTTAAGCAAAAATAAAAAAAGCGTGTCGTAGCCAATACGTTAAACAACATGTTTGCAAAGTTTTAACTGTTTTAGTCAAGAATTGTTTGTGTAAGAGTGCTAAAACAGTATGGATTATACATTGACTAGTAAAAAGTTCAGAAGACTGTAAAATTTTTTCTAAACAATTTTAAGCAAAAAAAAAAAAGCGTGTCGTAGCCAATACATTAAACAACATGTTTGCAAAGTTTTAACTGTTTTAGTCAAGAATTGTTTGTGTAAGAGAGCTAAAACGTATGGATTATACATTGACTAGTAAAAAGTTCAGAAGACTGTAAAATTTTTACTAAACAATTTTAAGCAAAAATAAAAAAAGCGTGTCGTAGCCAATACATTAAACAACATATTTGCAAAGTTTTAACTGTTTTAGTCAAGAATTGTTTGTGTAAAAGTGCTAAAACGTATGGATTATACATTGACTAGTAAAAAGTTCAGAAGACTGTAAAATTTTTTCTAAACAATTTTAAGCAAAAATAAAAAAAGCGTGTCGTAGCCAATACATTAAACAACATATTTGCAAAGTTTTAACTGTTTTAGTCAAGAATTGTTTGTGTAAGAGTGCTAAAACGTATGGATTATAAATTGACTAGTAAAAAGTTCAGAAGACTGTAAAATTTTTTCTAAACAATTTTAAGCAAAATATAAAAAAAGCGTGTCGTAGCCATACATTAAACAACATATTTGCAAAGTTTTAACTGTTTTAGTCAAGAATTGTTTGTGTAAGAGTGCTAAAACGTATGGATTATACATTGACTAGTAAAAAGTTCAGAAGACTGTAAAATTTTTTCTAAACAATTTTAAGCAAAAATAAAAAAAGCGTGTCGTAGCCAATACATTAAACAACATATTTGCAAAGTTTTAACTGTTTAAGTTAAGAATTGTTTGTGTAAGAGTGCTAAAACGTATGGATTATACATTGACGAAAGCAAGCATAGGTGTTTTTTAATGTAAAAAGTTCAGAAGACCGTAAAATTTTTTCTAAACAATTTTAAGCAAAAATAAAAAAAGCGTGTCGTAGCCAATACATTAAACAACATATTTGCAAAGTTTTAACTGTTTTAGTCAAGAATTGTTTGTGTAAGAGTGCTAAAACGTATGGATTATACATTGACGAAAGCAAGCATAGGTGTTTTTTAATGTAAAAAGTTCAGAAGACTGTAAAATTTTTTCTAAACAATTTTAAGCAAAAATAAAAAAAGCGTGTCGTAGCCAATACATTAAACAACATGTTTGCAAAGTTTTAACTGTTTTAGTCAAGAATTGTTTGTGTAAGAGTGGTAAAACGTATGGATTATACATTGACGAAAGCAAGCATAGGTGTTTTTTAATGTAAAAAGTTCAGAAGGATGTAAAATTTTTTCTAATCAATTTTAAGCAAAAATAAAAAAAGCGTGTCGTAGCCAATATATTAAACAACATGTTTGCAAAGTTTTAACTGTTTTAGTCAAGAATTGTTTGTGTAAGAGTGCTAAAACGTATGGATTATACATTGACTAGTAAAAAGTTCAGAAGACTGTAAAATTTTTTCTAAACAATTTTAAGCAAAAATAAAAAAAAGCGTGTCGTAGCCAATACATTAAACAACATGTTTGCAAAGTTTTAACTGTTTTAGTCAAGAATTGTTTGTGTAAGAGTGCTAAAACGTATGGATTATACATTGACTAGTAAAAAGTTCAGAAGACTGTAAAATTTTTTCTAAACAATTTTAAGCAAAAAATAAAAAAAAGCGTGTCGTAGCCAATACATTAAACAACATGTTTGTAAAGTTTTAACTGTTTTAGTCAAGAATTGTTTGTGTAAGAGTGCTAAAACGTATGGATTATACATTGACGAAAGCAAGCATAGGTGTTTTTTAATGTAAAAAGTTCAGAAGGCTGTAAAATTTTTTCTAATCAATTTTAAGCAAAAATAAAAAAAGCGTGTCGTAGCCAATACATTAAACAACATGTTTGCAAAGTTTTAACTGTTTTAGTCAAGAATTGTTTGTGTAAGAGTGCTAAAACGTATGGATTATACATTGACTAGTAAAAAGTTCAGAAGACTGTAAAATTTTTTCTAAACAATTTTAAGCAAAAATAAAAAAAGCGTGTCGTAGCCAATACATTAAACAACATGTTTGCAAAGTTTTAACTGTTTTAGTCAAGAATTGTTTGTGTAAGAGTGCTAAAACGTATGGATTATACATTGACGAAAGCAAGCATAGGTGTTTTTTAATGTAAAAAGTTCAGAAGGCTGTAAAATTTTTTCTAATCAATTTAAGCAAAAATAAAAAAAGTGTGTCGTAGCCAATACATTAAACAACATGTTTGCAAAGTTTTAACTGTTTTAGTCAAGAATTGTTTGTGTAAGAGTGCTAAAACGTATGGATTATACATTGACTAGTAAAAAGTTCAGAAGACTGTAAAATTTTTTCTAAACAATTTTAAGCAAAAATAAAAAAAGCGTGTCGTAGCCAATACATTAAACAACATGTTTGCAAAGTTTTAACTGTTTTAGTCAAGAATTGTTTGTGTAAGAGTGCTAAAACGTATGGATTATACATTGACTAGTAAAAAGTTCAGAAGACTGTAAAATTTTTCTAAACAATTTTAAGCAAAAATAAAAAAAGCGTGTCGTAGCCAATACATTAAACAACATGTTTGCAAAGTTTTAACTGTTTTAGTCAAGAATTGTTTGTGTAAGAGTGCTAAAACGTATGGATTATACATTGACTAGTAAAAAGTTCAGAAGACTGTAAAATTTTTTCTAAACAATTTTAAGCAAAAATAAAAAAAGCGTGTCGTAGCCAATACATTAAACAACATGTTTGCAAAGTTTTAACTGTTTTAGTCAAGAATGTTTGTGTAAGAGTGCTATAACGTATGGATTATACATTGACTAGTAAAAAGTTCAGAAGACTGTAAAATTTTTTCTAAACAATTTTAAGCAAAAATAAAAAAAGCGTGTCGTAGCCAATACATTAAACAACATGTTAGCAAAGTTTTAACTGTTTTAGTCAAGAATTGTTTGTGTAAGAGTGCTAAAACGTATGGATTATACATTGACTAGTAAAAAGTTCAGAAGACTGTAAAATTTTTACTAAACAATTTTAAGCAAAAATAAAAAAGCGTGTCGTAGCCAATACATTAAACAACATATTTGCAAAGTTTTAACTGTTTTAGTCAGAATTGTTTGTGTAAAAGTGCTAAAACGTATGGATTATACATTGACTAGTAAAAAGTTCAGAAGACTGTAAAATTTTTTCTAAACAATTTTAAGCAAAAATAAAAAAAGCGTGTCGTAGCCAATACATTAAACAACATATTTGCAAAGTTTTAACTGTTTTAGTCAAGAATTGTTTGTGTAAGAGTGCTAAAACGTATGGATTATAAATTGACTAGTAAAAGTTCAGAAGACTGTAAAATTTTTTCTAAACAATTTTAAGCAAAATATAAAAAAAGCGTGTCGTAGCCAATACATTAAACAACATATTTGCAAAGTTTTAACTGTTTTAGTTAAGAATTGTTTGTGTAAGAGTGCTAAAACGTATGGATTATACATTGACTAGTAAAAAGTTCAGAAGACTGTAAAATTTTTTCTAAACAATTTTAAGCAAAAATAAAAAAAGCGTGTCGTAGCCAATACATTAAACAACATATTTGCAAAGTTTTAACTGTTTAAGTTAAGAATTGTTTGTGTAAGAGTGCTAAAACGTATGGATTATACATTGACGAAAGCAAGCATAGGTGTTTTTTAAATGTAAAAAGTTCAGAAGACCGTAAAATTTTTTCTAAACAATTTTAAGCAAAAATAAAAAAAGCGTGTCGTAGCCAATACATTAAACAACATATTTGCAAAGTTTTAACTGTTTTAGTCAAGAATTGTTTGTGTAAGAGTGCTAAAACGTATGGATTATACATTGACGAAAGCAAGCATAGGTGTTTTTTAATGTAAAAAGTTCAGAAGACTGTAAAATTTTTTCTAAACAATTTAAGCAAAAATAAAAAAAGCGTGTCGTAGCCAATACATTAAACAACATGTTTGCAAAGTTTTAACTGTTTTAGTCAAGAATTGTTTGTGTAAGAGTGCTAAAACGTATGGATTATACATTGACTAGTAAAAAGTTCAGAAGACTGTAAAATTTTTTCTAAACAATTTTAAGCAAAAATAAAAAAAAGCGTGTCGTAGCCAATACATTAAACAACATGTTTGCAAAGTTTTAACTGTTTTAGTCAAGAATTGTTTGTGTAAGAGTGCTAAAACGTATGGATTATACATTGACTAGTAAAAAGTTCAGAAGACTGTAAAATTTTTCTAAACAATTTTAAGCAAAAATAAAAAAAAGCGTGTCGTAGCCAATACATTAAACAACATGTTTGTAAAGTTTTAACTGTTTTAGTCAAGAATTGTTTGTGTAAGAGTGCTAAAACGTATGGATTATACATTGACGAAAGCAAGCATAGGTGTTTTTTAATGTAAAAAGTTCAGAAGGCTGTAAAATTTTTTCTAATCAATTTTAAGCAAAAATAAAAAAAGCGTGTCGTAGCCAATACATTAAACAACATGTTTGCAAAGTTTTAACTGTTTTAGTCAAGAATTGTTTGTGTAAGAGTGCTAAAACGTATGGATTATACATTGACTAGTAAAAAGTTCAGAAGACTGTAAAATTTTTTCTAAACAATTTTAAGCAAAAATAAAAAAAGCGTGTCGTAGCCAATACATTAAACAACATGTTTGCAAAGTTTTAACTGTTTTAGTCAAGAATTGTTTGTGTAAGAGTGCTAAAACGTATGGATTATACATTGACGAAAGCAAGCATAGGTGTTTTTTAATGTAAAAAGTTCAGAAGCTGTAAAATTTTTTCTAATCAATTTTAAGCAAAAATAAAAAAAGCGTGTCGTAGCCAATACATTAAACAACATGTTTGTAAAGTTTTAACTGTTTTAGTCAAGAATTGTTTGTGTAAGAGTGCTAAAACGTATGGATTATACATTGACTAGTAAAAAGTTCAGAAGACTGTAAAATTTTTTCTAAACAATTTTAAGCAAAAATAAAAAAAGTAGTCGTAGCCAATACATTAAACAACATGTTTGCAAAGTTTTAACTGTTTTAGTCAAGAATTGTTTGTGTAAGAGTGCTAAAACGTATGGATTATACATTGACGAAAGCAAGCATAGGAGTTTTTTAATGTAAAAAGTTCAGAAGGCTGTAAAATTTTTTCTAATCAATTTTAAGCAAAAATAAAAAAAGCGTGTCGTAGCCAATACATTAAACAACATATTTGCAAAGTTTTAACTGTTTTAGTCAAGAATTGTTTGTGTAAGAGTGCTAAAACGTATGGATTATACATTGACTAGTAAAAAGTTCAGAAGACTGTAAAATTTTTTCTAAACAATTTTAAGCAAAAATAAAAAAAGCGTGTCGTAGCCAATACATTAAACAACATGTTTGCAAAGTTTTAACTGTTTTAGTCAAGAATTGTTTGTGTAAGAGTGCTAAAACGTATGGATTATACATTGACGAAAGCAAGCATAGGTGTTTTTTAATGTAAAAAGTTCAGAAGGCTGTAAAATTTTTTCTAAACAATTTTAAGCAAAAATAAAAAAAGCGTGTCGTAGCCAATACATTAAACAACATATTTGCAAAGTTTTAACTGTTTTAGTCAAGAATTGTTTGTGTAAGAGTGCTAAAACGTATGGATTATACATTGACTAGTAAAAAGTTCAGAAGACTGTAAAATTTTTTCTAAACAATTTTAAGCAAAAAGAAAAAAAGCGTGTCGTAGCCAATACATTAAACAACATGTTTGCAAAGTTTTAACTGTTTTAGTCAAGAATTGTTTGTGTAAGAGTGCTAAAACGTATGGATTATACATTGACGAAAGCAAGCATAGGAGTTTTTTAATGTAAAAAGTTCAGAAGGCTGTAAAATTTTTTCTAATCAATTTTAAGCAAAAATAAAAAAAGCGTGTCGTAGCCAATACATTAAACAACATGTTTGCAAAGTTTTAACTGTTTTAGTCAAGAATTGTTTGTGTAAGAGTGCTAAAACGTATGGATCATACATTGACTAGTAAAAAGTTCAGAAGACTGTAAAATTTTTTCTAAACAATTTAAGCAAAAATAAAAAAAGCGTGTCGTAGCCAATACATTAAACAACATGTTTGCAAAGTTTTAACTGTTTTAGTCAAGAATTGTTTGTGTAAGAGTGCTAAAACGTATGGATTATACATTGACGAAAGCAAGCATAGGAGTTTTTTAATGTAAAAAGTTCAGAAGGCTGTAAAATTTTTTCTAATCAATTTTAAGCAAAAATAAAAAAAGCGTGTCGTAGCCAATACATTAAACAACATATTTGCAAAGTTTTAACTGTTTTAGTCAAGAATTGTTTGTGTAAGAGTGCTAAAACGTATGGATTATACATTGACTAGTAAAAAGTTCAGAAGACTGTAAAATTTTTTCTAAACAATTTTAAGCAAAAATAAAAAAAGCGTGTCGTAGCCAATACATTAAACAACATGTTTGCAAAGTTTTAACTGTTTTAGTCAAGAATTGTTTGTGTAAGAGTGCTAAAACGTATGGATTATACATTGACGAAAGCAAGCATAGGTGTTTTTTAATGTAAAAAGTTCAGAAGACTGTAAAATTTTTTCTAAACAATTTTAAGCAAAAATAAAAAAAGCTTGTCGTAGCCAATACATTAAACAACATATTTGCAAAGTTTTAACTGTTTTAGTCAAGAATTGTTTGTGTAAGAGTGCTAAAACGTATGGATTATACATTGACTAGTAAAAAGTTCAGAAGACTGTAAAATTTTTTCTAAACAATTTTAAGCAAAAATAAAAAAGCGTGTCGTAGCCAATACATTAAACAACATGTTTGCAAAGTTTTAACTGTTTTAGTCAAGAATTGTTTGTGTAAGAGTGCTAAAACGTATGGATTATACATTGACGAAAGCAAGCATAGGTGTTTTTTAATGTAAAAAGTTCAGAAGGCTGTAAAATTTTTTCTAATCAATTTTAAGCAAAAATAAAAAAAGCGTGTCGTAGCCAATACATTAAACAACATGTTTGCAAAGTTTTAACTGTTTTAGTCAAGAATTGTTTGTGTAAGAGTGCTAAAACGTATGGACTATACATTGACTAGTAAAAAGTTCAGAAGACTGTAAAAATTTTTCTAAACAATTTTAAGCAAAAATCAAAAAAGCGTGTCGTAGCCAATACATTAAACAACATGTTTGCAAAGTTTTAACTGTTTTAGTCAAGAATTGTTTGTGTAAGAGTGCTAATACGTATGGATTATACATTGACTAGTAAAAAGTTCAGAAGACTGTAAAATTTTTTCTATACTTTTTTAAGCAAAAATAAAAAAAGCGTGTCGTAGCCAATACATTAAACAACATATTTGCAAAGTTTTAACTGTTTTAGTCAAGAATTGTTTGTGTAAGAGTGCTAAAACGTATGGATTATACATTGACTAGTAAAAAGTTCAGAAGACTGTAAAATTTTTTCTAAACAATTTTAAGCAAAAATAAAAAAAGCGTGTCGTAGCCTATACATTAAACAACATATTTGCAAAGTTTTAACTGTTTTAGTCAAGAATTGTTTGTGTAAGAGTGCTAAAACGTATGGATTATACATTGACGAAAGCAAGCATAGGTGTTTTTTAATGTAAAAAGCTCAGAAGGCTGTAAAATTTTTTCTAAACAATTTTAAGCAAAAATAAAAAAAGCGTGTCGTAGCCAATACATTAAACAACATGTTTGCAAAGTTTTAACTGTTTTAGTCAAGAATTGTTTGTGTAAGAGTGCTAAAACGTATGGATTATACATTGACGAAAGCAAGCATAGGTGTTTTTTAATGTAAAAAGTTCAGAAGGCTGTAAAATTTTTTCTAATCAATTTTAAGCAAAAATAAAAAAAGCGTGTCGTAACCAATACATTAAACAACATGTTTGCAAAGTTTTAACTGTTTTAGTCAAGAATTGTTTGTGTAAGAGTGCTAAAACGTATGGATTATACATTGACTAGTAAAAAGTTCAGAAGACTGTAAAATTTTTTCTAAACAATTTTAAGCAAAAATAAAAAAGCGTGTCGTAGCCAATACATTAAACAACATATTTACAAAGTTTTAACTGTTTTAGTCAAGAATTGTTTGTGTAAATGTGCTAAAACGTATGGATTATACATTGACTAGTAAAAAGTTCAGAAGACTGTAAAATTTTTTCTAAACAATTTTAAGCAAAAATAAAAAAGCGTGTCGTAGCCAATACATTAAACAACATATTTGCAAAGTTTTAACTGTTTTAGTCAAGAATTGTTTGTGTAAGAGTGCTAAAACGTATGGATTATACATTGACGAAAGCAAGCATAGGTGTTTTTTAATGTAAAAAGTTCAGAAGGCTGTTAAATTTTTTCTAAACAATTTTAAGCAAAAATAAAAAAAGCGTGTCGTAGCCAATACATTAAACAACATGTTTGCAAAGTTTTAACTGTTTTAGTCAAGAATTGTTTGTGTAAGAGTGCTAAAACGTATGGATTATACATTGACTAGTAAAAAGTTCAGAAGACTGTAAAATTTTTTCTAAACAATTTTAAGCAAAAATAAAAAAAGCGTGTCGTAGCCAATACGTTAAACAACATGTTTGCAAAGTTTTAACTGTTTTAGTCAAGAATTGTTTGTGTAAGAGTGCTAAAACGTATGGATTATACATTGACTAGTAAAAAGTTCAGAAGTCTGTAAAATTTTTTCTAAACAATTTTAAGCAAAAATAAAAAAAGCGTGTCGTAGCCAATACATTAAACAACATGTTTGCAAAGTTTTAACTGTTTTAGTCAAGAATTGTTTGTGTAAGAGAGCTAAAACGTATGGATTATACATTGACTAGTAAAAAGTTCAGAAGACTGTAAAATTTTTACTAAACAATTTTAAGCAAAAATAAAAAAAGCGTGTCGTAGCCAATACATTAAACAACATATTTGCAAAGTTTTAACTGTTTTAGTCAAGAATTGTTTGTGTAAAAGTGCTAAAACGTATGGATTATACATTGACTAGTAAAAAGTTCAGAAGACTGTAAAATTTTTTCTAAACAATTTTAAGCAAAAATAAAAAAAGCGTGTCGTAGCCAATACATTAAACAACATATTTGCAAAGTTTTAACTGTTTTAGTCAAGAATTGTTTGTGTAAGAGTGCTAAAACGTATGGATTATAAATTGACTAGTAAAAAGTTCAGAAGACTGTAAAATTTTTTCTAAACAATTTTAAGCAAAATATAAAAAAAGCGTGTCGTAGCCAATACATTAAACAACATATTTGCAAAGTTTTAACTGTTTTAGTCAAGAATTGTTTGTGTAAGAGTGCTAAAACGTATGGATTATACATTGACTAGTAAAAAGTTCAGAAGACTGTAAAATTTTTTCTAAACAATTTTAAGCAAAAATAAAAAAAGCGTGTCGTAGCCAATACATTAAACAACATATTTGCAAAGTTTTAACTGTTTAAGTTAAGAATTGTTTGTGTAA